>NC_046159.1:114337134-114612134 GCF_011064425.1 Rattus rattus
TGAAAATGCACATCTTTTTTCCATTGGATGGTTTGGCTCCTTTGTCAAAAATCAAGTGACCATGGAATTGTGGGTTCATTTCTGGGTCTTCAATTCTGTTCCATTGGTCTATCTGTCTTTGTGTCTCTGTACCAATACCATGCAGTTTTATCACTGTGCTCTGTAATACTGCTTGAGTTCAGAGATGATTCCTCCTAGAGATCCTTTTATTGGTGAAGATGGTTTAGCTATCCTGGGTTTTATTATTCCAGATGGTTGCAAATTGTTCTGTCTAATAACTCTTTGAAGAGAATTATGGTTAGTATTTTGATGAGTTGCATTGAATCACCGGAGTAAACTTTTGGTAAAATGGCCATTTTACTATATTAATCCTGCCAATCCATAGAGCATGGGGGAGATCTTTCCACCTTCTGAGGTCTTCTTCAATTTCTTTCTTCAGTGTCTTGAAGTTCTTATTGTACAGATCTTTTACTTCCTTGGTTAAAGTCACACCGAGGTACTTTTATATTATTTGGGTCTATTATGAAGGGTGTAGTTTCTAATTTCTATCTCCGCTTGTTTTTCTCTTTTGTAGAGGAAGGCTACTGATTTATTTGAGTTAATTTTATACCCAGCCACTTTGCTGAAGTTGTTTATCAGCTTTAGTAGTTCTCTGGTGGAACTTTTGGGATCACTTAAATATACTATCATATCATCTGCAAATAGTGATATTTGACTTCTTCTTTTCGATCTGTATCCCCTTGACCTCCTTTTGTTGTCTGATTGCTCTGGCTAGAACTTCAAGAACTATATTGAATAAGTAGGAGAGAGTAGGCAGCCTTGTCTAGTCCCTGATTTTAGTGGGATGGCTTCAAGTTTCTCTCAATTTATTTTAATGTTAGCCACTGGTTTGCTGTATATGGCTTTTACTATGTTTAGGTATGGGCCTTGAATTCCTATTCTTTCCAGGACTTTTATCATGAAGGGGTGTTGAATTTTGTCAAATGCTTTCTCAGCATCTAATGAAATGATCATGTGGTTTTGTTCTTTCAGTTTGTTTATATAATGGATCACGTTGATGGTTTTCCGTATATTAAACCATCCCTGCATGCCTGGGATGAAGCCTACTTGATCATGGTGGATGATTGTTTTGATGTGCTCTTGGATTCGGTTTGCTAGAATTTTGTTGAGTATTTGTTGCGTCGATGTTCATATGGGAAATTGGTCTGAAGTTCTCTTTCTTTGTTGGGTCTTTGTGTGGTTTAGGTATAAGAGTAATTGTGGCTTCATAGAAGGAATTCGGTAGTGCTCCATCCGTTTCAATTTTGTGGAATAGTTTGGATAGTATTGGTATGAGGTCTTCTATGAAGGTCTGATAGAATTCTGCACTAAACCGTCTGGACCTAGGCTCTTTTTGGTTGGGGAGACCTTTAATGGCTGCTTCTATTTCCTTAGGAGTTATGGGGTTGTTTAACTGGTTTATCTGTTCCTGATTTAACTTCGGTACCTGGTATCTGTCTAGGAAATTGTCCATTTCCTGTAGATTTTCAAGTTTTGTTCAATATAGACTTTTATAGTAAGATCTGATGATTTTTTGAATTTCCTCTGAATCTGTAGTTATGTCTCCCTTTTCATTTCTGATTTTGTTAATTTGGACACACTCTCTGTGTCCTCTCGTTAGTCTGGCTAGGGGTTTATCTATCTTGTTGATTTTCTCAAAGAACCAACTTTTGGTTCTGTTGATTCTTTCTATGGTCCTTTCTGTTTCTACTTGGTTGATTTCAGCTCTGAGTTTGATTATTTCCTGCCTTCTACTCCTCCTGGGTGTATTTGCTTCTTTTTTGTTCTAGAGCTTTTAGGTGTGCTGTCAAGCTGCTGACATATGCTCTTTCCTGTTTCTTTCTGCAGGCACTCAGAGCTATGAGTTTTCCTCTTAGCACAGCTTTCATTGTGTCCCATAAGTTTGGGTATGTTGTACCTTCATTTTCATTAAATTCTAAAAAGTTTTTAATTTCTCTCTTTATTTCTTCCTTGACCAGGTTATCATTGAGTAGAGCATTGTTCAATTTCCACGTATATGTGGGCATTCTTCCCTTATTGTTATTGAAGACCAGTTTTAGGCCGTGGTGGTCTGATAGCACGCATGGGATTATTTCTATCTTTCTGTACCTGTTGAGGCCCGTTTTTTGACCAATTATATGGTCAATTTTGGAGAAAGTACCATGAGGAGCTGAGAAGAAGGTATATCCTTTTGCTTTAGGGTAGAACGTTCTATAAATATCCGTTAAGTCCATTTGGCTCATGACTTCTCTTAGTCTGTCTCGTCTCTGTTTAATTTCTGTTTCCATGATCTGTCCATTGATGAGAGTGGGTGTTGAAATCTCCTACTATTATTGTGTGAGGTGCAATGTGTGTTTGAGCTTTAGTAAGGTTTCTTTTTTGTATGTAAGGTGCCCTTGTATTTTGGGGCATAGATATTTAGGATTGAGAGTTCATCTTGGTGGATTTTTCCTTTGATGAATATAAAGTGTCCAAATCCTTATCTTTTTGATGACTTTTAGTTGAAAATTGATTTTATTTGATATTAGAATGGCTACTCCAGCTTGCTTCTTCTGACCATTTGCTTGGAAAGTTGTTTCCCAGCCTTTCACTCTGAGGTAGTGTCTGTCTTTGTCTCTGAGGTGTGTTTCCTGTAGGCAGCAGAATGCAGGGTCCTCGTTAAGTATCCAGTTCGATTAATCTATGTCTTTTTACTGGGGAGTTGAGGCCATTGATGTTGAGAGATATTAAGGAATAGTGATTATTGCTTCCTGTTTTATTCATATTTGGATGTGAGGTTATGTTTGTGTGCTTTTCTTCTCTTTGTTTTGTTGCCAAGACGATTAGTTTCTTGCCTCTTCTAGGGTATAGCTTGCCTCCTTATGTTGGGCTTTACCATTTATTATCCTTTGTAGTGCTGGATTTGTGGAAAGATATTGTGTAAATTTGGTTTTGTCATGGAATATCTTGGTTTCTCCATCTATGTTAATTGAGAGTTTTGCAGGATACAGTAGCCTGGGCTGGCATTTGTGTTCTCTTAGGGTCTGTATGACATCAGTCCAGGATCTTCTGGCCTTCATAGTTACTGGCGAAAAGTCTGGTGTGATTCTGTTAGGTCTGCCTTTATATGTTACTTGACCTTTTTCCCTTACTGCTTTTAATATTCTTTCTTTATTTTGTGCGTTTAGTGTTTTGACTATTATGTGACGGGAGGTGTTTCTTTTCTGGTCCAATCTATTTGGAGTTCTGTATGCTTCTTGTATGCCTATGGGTATCTCTTTTTTTAGGTTAGGGAAGTTTTCTTCTATGATTTTGTTGAAGATATTTACTGGTCCTTTTAGCTGGGAGTCTTCACTCTCTTCTATACCTATTATCCTTAGGTTTGATCTTCTCATTGAGTCCTGGATTTCCTGTATGTTTTGGACCAGTAGCTTTTTCCGCTTTACATTATCTTTGACAGTTGAGTCAATGATTTCTATGGAATCTTCTGCTCCTGAGATTCTCTCTTCCATCTCTTGTATTCTGTTGGTGAAGCTTGTATCTACAGCTCCTTGTCTCTTCTTTTGGTTTTCTATATCCAGGGTTGTTTCCATGTGTTCTTTCTCGATTGCTTCTATTTCCATTTTTAATTCCTTCAACTGTTTGATTGTGTTTTCCTGGAATTCTTTCAGGGATTGTGTCTCCTCTCTATGGGCTTCTACTTGTTTATTTATGTTTTCCTGGAATTCTTTCAGGCATTTTTGCGATTCCTCTATGTAGGCTTCTACTTGTTCTCTAAGGGAGTTCTTCATGTCTTTCTTGAAGTCCTCCAGCATCATGATCAAATATGATTTTGAAACTAGATCTTGCTTTTCTGGTGTGTTTGGATATTCCATGTTTGTTTTGATGGGAGAATTGGGCTCTGATGATGTCATGTAGTCTTGGTTTCTGTTGCTTGGGTTCCTGCGTTTGCCTCTCGCCATCATATTATCTCTAGTGTTACTTTGTTCTGCTATTTCTGACAGTGGCTAGACTGTCCTATAAGCCTGTGTGTCAGGAGTGCTGTAGACCTGTTTTACTGTTTTCTTTCAGCCAGTTATGGGGACAGAGTGTTCTGCTTTTGTGTGTGTGGTTTTTCCCCTCTATAGGTCTTCAGCTCTTCCTGTGGGCCTATGTCTTGAGTTCACCAGGCAGGTCACTTGCAGCAGAAAAGTTGGTCTTACCTGTGGTCCCGAGGCTCAAGTTCGCTCTCGGGGTGCTGCCCACGGGCTCTCCGCGGCGGCAGCAACCAGGAAGATCTGCGCCGCCCCTTCAGGGAGCCTCCGTGCACCAGGGTTCCAGATGGATTTTGGTGTTTTCCTCTGGAATCAGTAATGTGTGCAGAGAGCAGTCTCTTCTGGTTTCGCAGGCGTGTCTGCCTCTCTGAAGGTTTAGCTCTCCCTCCCACGGGATTTGGGTGCAGCGAACTGTTTATCCGGTCTGTTTCCTTCAGGTTCCGGCGGTGTCTCAGGCAGGGGTCCTGCCGCTCCTGGGCCCTCTCCCACGGGAGCCCAGAGGCCTTATACAGTTTCCTCTTGGGCCAGGGATGTGGGCAGGGGTGGGCAGTGTTGGTGGTCTCTTCCGCTCTGCAGCCTCAGGAGTGCCCACCTGACCAGGCGGTGAGGTCTCTCTCCCACGGGTTCTGGGAGCAGAGAGCTGCTGCAGGCCAGGATCCGCGGGTGTGGGACTTCCCATATTTTTAATTCTTAAATTAATTCATTTTATTTTTGAGATTATAATTACATTTCTCCCTTCCTGTGCACCCCTCTAAACCCTCCCATATAATTCTCACAACTCTCACTCAAATGCATGGCCTCGTTTCTTAATAATTGTTATTTTATGCACACACATACACACACACACACACACACACACACACACACACACATATATATATATATATATATATAATGTAAAATGTATGTGTGTTTTCAGGAATGACCATTTGGCATTGATCAATTAATTGGTGTGCTCTTCCCTAGAGAAGACCATAGTCCCTACTCCCAACATTCCTTGGTTGTTTTATGTGTACGAAGCCCCATGGGATTTTTTTTTTATCTACTTTGATATGTCCATTTGTGTCGTTTGTATTCCGCTCACATTGAGCAGATACGTTGGGGAGACTTTATGGGCATAGCTTGTGATATTACTAAGAGACACAACCTCACAGCATACTCCTCGATGCCCTGGCTCATACAGTCTTTCTTATAGACTTCTTCAATGTTTCCTAAGCCCTAGGTGCAAGAGTGTTTGGTAAATGTAGCCCATTGGGTCTGGGCTTTACAATACTACATTTTGTTTGATAATGGAGGGTAATAGCAGGATACAAGTGTCTGATGAGGCTTTTTATGGAGGGATAGAGGTAAATATAGAAGAAGGAGAGAGGGAGGTAAAATAACAATGAGGCTGCCTGAAAAGCCATAGGGATCATACTATGAGTTAACTATCTTATAACTTTCAAAACACATAGCTACATGTGTAAATATACATAAAACATTCTAATGAATTGTTCTAATCTGGGCAGATGGTGCCTCCAAAGGTCAAAGACCACCAAACAAAAACCCCAATACAAGGTCCTCTTTTAGAACAGTTGGCTATGGAATATTTTTATCCATCAATTAGAAGACACATCACTTCTGTCCATCTGTGCAAATAGCACTGCCAGCTGCTGATGCTTCGGTCTAAGATACTAACTGTGACATTTTCTCTAGCACCTTCCATATGTTCCCTCCCTATAGATCTCTACCAGTATTTCAGATATCTTTTGATTCAATTACATAAGGAATGCATTTGTATCACTTAAGGTTCTGAATTTTCTTGTTCAATACAGGCTAAATGTTTAATGTATACTCCTACTGTATGAAAAAATCAGAGGACATATGAATATAATGTGAGAAATGTTGAATAAAACAAAGCAGAAACAAAAAGAATCCAATAACTATAAGAAAAAGGAACTGTGTTGAAATTACCTAGTATACAGTACACTAATATATTCTTTGTTTTCTCTCATCACTTTTTGGTGAAAACAAAAATTATAGCTTTTAGAGCATAAAATAATATAAGGCAAGAAGTTAATATAGTTTTAAAAAGATAGTATTGAACTGGGCTACAGTGGTGCATTCCTTTAATGCTAGCACATGGGAAACACAGGCAGGCCAGTCTCTAAGAGATCGAATCCAGCCTGGTCTACAGAGCAAGTTCCAGGACAACAAAGGCTACATAGCAGAAACCCTGTCTCAAAACAAAAACAACAACAACAGGACATAGAAGTGACATTAAACTCATAATTGTTAATAGCACCATGGCCATGTATATTCTAATCATAAAGCATGTTATGATATTAAAGTTTTGTAACATGATTATGAAAACAATTTTAAATTATGTTGACCTTAGAGAAGTGAAACGTACAGGTGGCTCCAGCTACTTGGGATGCTGAGGCAGGAGGATTACTTGAAGCCCAGAATACTGAGACTGACTACATGGACATATAAATACTAGTCAACTTTGAATTATAATATCTGAAATTAAAAGCTAGTTTTATCAATTTTCTTAAAACAGTACTGGGTGTTTCCTCAGCTATGTTTAGATTTTTAAGGAATGCTCTAATTATGTAGGGAAAATGGTACAAGCATTGCTTTATGTTAGGGGCATGTGAGGTAACCCATAGAGCACATGGCTTAAATGGTCTGATTCCATTATGCTACACCTCAAAGACAAAAGCCTTTATCCCAACCAATGGATTATCTAGTCTCACTGTGACTAAAACAAACTGCAATCAAACCGCAATTTCTGCCCCACCTAGATTTCCTTAACATCTTCTGATACTCCTCACCTCCTCTAGCAAGGAGCCAGGCCCTTCCCTCACTGTGACTGGCTGGAGGACGTCTTGTTCCCAGGCTACCACTAAAGTCTTCCATGCTATGAGCCTGTTCAGTCCTTCCCAGAGAAGATGAGCAAGCCTCTGCCTGGGCTTCTATTCCTCCAAGTCACATCTCACAGTCCTGTCTGTTCCTATAGAAGGAATCCAAAGAGACAGGCCTCATCTTAGAGTAACATCCGACAGTTGCCAGTGAGCTCCACAGCAAACATTCAGCTGAAAGAACAAATTGAAACAGAGCTTAGAAAACTGTTTACAGGCCTGTTCCGTGTTTTCATTCTGGGCACATCTGAATCAACTCCAGTCATCACGGTACACACCTTTCTCACTTAGATCTTGCTGCCTACATTATTAGAAAATAGAAAAATACTTTCAGATGGCATTAATTTTTAAGCAAGTTGTGGCTACCTAGACGTATTTAAGAAGACTTTTACAGCTTTTAAAACTTCCCTGCCGCAATTAGTTCTGCACCAATGCCTTAAAGTCAGACAGGACTCAACACAGAATTCACTTTAGCGACTCCACTGAGGATTTTAGAATCAGGGATGTCAAACCAGAATAATGGCAAAGACGGTGCTATGATACCAGGTAGCTGGAATTTATGTATTCTGTAAGACAGTCTGCTCAAACCTGAGGGACAGCATTCATTCTGTGAACATGAGATTCAGAGCACCATGCTACAATCTATTGGTGGCCTCACCTTACACTTAATGAAACCATCAAACAAGAAACACTGGGATTAGAGAAGAACGAAGATGGAGGAAGAGAAGGACGACCCAGATCTGTGTGGCTTTAAACGGCCACAGGTAGCTTATTTCATAAGGGATGGATTCTTACAGGACAATTTGTCTTATCTAAGTGAGCAGTTTATATCAATATCAATTGGTATTGAATTTATTGGGTGGATGTTTTGTGGGGTGAGAATTCACTGATATAAATCTGATTAATAAATTACAAAAAGCGAGAGAAATGCTGTCTTGCTCACCTCTCAGTAATGTTCAGTTGAGCATAAGTGAAAATAAATATCTATGCTAATTTAGAAGTAAGAGAGAGCAGCAAAATCAATCAATAATAGAGAAAGGAAGGAAATACAGAATGTCAGCAAACACTGTAAAGTTTCCTTTGGTTCATGTACAAGATGTGGATGTAATATCTAGGTGACCATATGTCTTCAGTGTGGCAAAGCCATTCTCTGGGCACAAATCCAGGTCTCCAGCTTACCAACTCTAATTAGAATTAATAATTCATTGCATCATCTGAAAACATTGCATAAAGTACATAATCAGCTGAGCCATAAAATCTAACATCCTGAAAGCTTCAATGTCGCCATGCAAAACAAGTGTCTGCTTTAATCAGCTGTGGCTATGCTCACTCACTCACTCAGTGAGATTTTAAATAAAACATTTATCAAAAGTGAGCCAGCCACCCGGGCAGTGAGGGGGAAGAAGAGTAGGAAAAGAAAAAAAGAAAAACAGAGTCTGAGGAGGTAGAAAAGGAAACACTATGTATCCTATGCCTGCCATGTGGTAAGCAGCCAGCTGTAAACCTGAAATTCTCACCACAGCTCTCTGAGGCAGGAAATTGTCCCATGGAGAGAGGGAGAAATTAAGACTTAGGGACGGTAAGCAAGTTAATTACATTCATTACCGTAGTTGAAAGGACTCCAATTTTTTTTCATGGAAATGATCACCTAAGTAGTCAAACACACACATACTCTTGGGAAAACAAATAGAAATCGGTTTCATGATGTTTGATACGCTATATAATTGATTACATAAGCACGTCCTGGGAAATTCTCAGGTCAGATTAGCCGCACACTATCGGTAAAATCTAGGAAGACTATTTCATGGACGTGAGGCTTGGTGTGGCTCCAAGGCTTCTTCATGTTTTACATCATAGGACTCTCTAAGTTTAAACACTGACCTAATTCCAGAGGCTGAGCAACACCAGATGGGTGTGACGCTTAAACGTGCTTCATTTTTCAACAGGAAGGGATACAAGCTGGCCTGAGCAAAGATCGCAGGTAGCAGCTCTTTTTCCTGGTGGCAGGAAGCGAAGAAGACACTTGCTTCCTCTTCCAGCAGGGATTTTTCTGGCTCGCCGACAGACCGCAGTTGCATGAAGTACCTTCCGCTGTTTTGTGCAAACAGCTGAGATGCACTCCTGGAGGTGCGTCAGCACTGGCCACTTAGGAAGGTCACCAGCTGAGAGGAGGATGCTATTCCATCCAGATCCCCATCCCCCTCAAAGTTCTAGGATTGCAGTCATGAAGCCACCAGCTACCATGAAGTTCACAAACGAGCCTCAGTAGGCACATAGAACATATCATAATTTACCACAATGTCTTAGTGAAAGCTTTTCACTTTTAGCATCATAAATTTTGTTCGTTTATAAAAGAGAGACGGTCAGAAGAATAGTGTGGAATCTCATGTCAAACATTCCCTTTTTTTTTTTTTTCATCAACTGGGAAAAATGTCTTCCACTGCCAGCCTCTGGCCTTCGCATCTGTCGTTTGAAGCTACTAGAATAAATAGTGTGTATATTCTTCTAGATGTACTGTTTCCAGATGTTCTACATGCCAGGAAATGTAAGAACAGAAAACTACCTGCTGTGATTAGTTAAGTGAGAAGTCAGACAAACTTCAGAGTAATCTCTGCGTAAGAATTTGGGAGCAGGGTAAGGATACATGAGTAGGATGAACTGGTTTGAGATGAGATGTGTTAAGGAATGAATGGGAAATGGACAAGTGGAGATAGAGCCTGAAACAGCTTAGACCTTTCAGAGAAAATGAGGGCAGACAAAAGGGAGTAGCCATCTTGGGGGGGGATGAAGGAGGATGCTTGCTTGCTTGCATTTAGTGGCTGGGTGCATTTACAAACTGATGGTGGCTTTTAAGGAGAGAGAAATTGAAAGCAAATAAGGAAGTCTGTGAGGTGAAACAGGCAAATAAGATTCAGAGCAGGTGCAGGGCTCGCCTCAAAGAGAAGCAAGAGAGGACATGGACCAGGACAATGATTTCCTCCTGTATGAAGGGACAGGGGAGAGAGAACTTAAGGTGGTGACTTTGTGGAAAACAGCCCAACTTCAGAGAACTCCAGAGCTTCCAAGCCTCTCGAGGCCAGTCAGGGCCTGCATGTTCATGTCACAGCTAAATGAACTCAAAGTTAGGTGGAATAGAAACATGTGCAATTCCAAAATTAGTGGAAAATCCCATTGTTACAACTTTCTCTTCCTTTAGGCTAACTCTCATAACTTGCAAAGTCAGACATAGTTCTGACGGCCAGAGAAATGGCCCAATGGGTAAAGGAATTCACAGTTAAGCGTGACAACCTGACTTCTAGCCCCAGAACTCACATGGTAGAAGGACAAAAGCAACTCCCTCCCACAAGTTGTCAGGACAAGATAAAAAGGAAGACAGTATAGATAAGGATACTAGACATGCCTTAGTCACTATTCTATTGCTGTGAAGAAACACTATGACCAAGACTGCTCTTAAGGGAAAAAAGCAATTAATTTGTGAGCTTGCTTATAGTTTCATAGGCTTAGTCCATTGCCATCATGGCAGAAAGGAGGAGTGGTGCTAGAGAAGTAGCTGAGAGAAGTATACTGATTTATAAGTAGAGAACAAGTGTAGCCTTTTGAAACCTCAAATCTCACAGAAGCATTGGGAAGGGAAATGCAATAGGGGGTTTCCAGAGGGAAAACTGGGAAAAGGGACAACATTTGAAATGCAAATAAAATAAATATCCAATAAATAAAAAGAAACTTCAAATCTCAATCCCAGTGACACATTTCCTCCAACAAAGCCATGTTCACTCCAACAAGGCCATACCCCCTAGTCCTTCTAATTTTTTAAATAGTGCCACTCTTGCATAACAAAGCATTAAAATATATGAGCATATAGTGACCATTTTTATTTGAAGCACCACAAGACAGAATATTCTCTAGGGAAAATGACACGGAACCTCAGTTTAAACACAAACGTATTTTAAAGAGGCATTGTGATCTCAAAATCTAGACAAATCAGTCTGATCTTCTCTTACCTATAAGGTGAAATAGTAACAGAAAACTCTTCAATGCTCCTCTTGTATCCACAGTCTTTAAGTTAGAATCTGAAACAAGAAAATAAATAAAAGAATTATTTCTCCTGGATTTTCACTTTGAGGTTACTAAGTAAAAATTTTTGGAAAATATACAAGAAAAGATTTGGGCTCCTATGGTATCTTAAATAAGACATTTTAGAGCAAAAAGCCAAAATCTCACTTAAAATGTCAAAAATTTAAAGAAAAATAAACGTTAGTGTTAAAAAGAGACAACAGAAGCCTGATAGAAAAACCAGCATTAAAATCAGGTCATGGGAACAGGCCCATCTTGCCTATCTGCTGGATAGCATAGCCTAAAAGTAAAACAAAAAGTATTATGCCAAGTGAACAAATGTTTAAGAATTTAATACTAGACACCAAATATTTAATAAAATATATTCAATCTTCCAATTGGCTAAATTTGATGATGGTTTTTGTTAAATGTGGTGATTCATTACAATTCACAGTCAGCAAAGTGTTACTTATCTAATTATTATCAATTATTTTTCTAGACTACACAAGCTAATGCAATATTGATAAATAAAAATATGCATAGGTACAAATAATATATCTATTTCTCACAGTGATTCCTGTCTCTATGAAAATTTGGTCACTGTACATCAACCCATTTACTTACTTTGTTTTTATCAGTGGTAATACACACTGGACAATCGCTTTTAAGTCAATGTAATTAATTTTTTTTAAAATGTTTTTTTCATCCTATCCATTCTCACTATCCTCCTTCCCCTGCCAACGTAACTCCTGTTCAACTTGATGCCCTCTTTTTTCTCTTTCTTTATAAAAATAACCTACTGAGCCCCACAATGGTGTTTATATGTAGATAGACATGAGGTCATTGACAGGGTCATAGATAGCGTAATGTTGCCCCCTTGCTAAAGAAAAATGACTCTCCTCTCAGAGACTACCAATGACTAACAGCTCCTCAGCTGAAGATCATTCGCCAACCATGCTGGAATTTTTATTTTGAGACGTATATACGTGGTTACTGTATTTGTGTCACTTCCAACCACTAATTTCCAACGTGTCTTCTGTCCCCTTAGTCCCTATTTGTGTTTAGGCGGGCAGATTGAGATTGGATAACCTATTGTGAGGACTCCATTGCTGGAGGAAACTGGTTCTTCCTCTCTCTGCAGTCATTGCTTCCCTGTAGCCCTGCATCTCCGGAGGGGCCTTGTGAAATTCCTCCATATTTGTTGACATGTTGACTGGTATAGTCATTACGGGGGTCTTCTTTAGACAATTAACCAGTTAGGATTGTAGGATGCCGCTTCCCTGACGTGTATGGAAGATGCCATCTCGCGGCAGGCATCTGGTCCCTCTGGTTCTTACTATGACACACATTTCAACTCATTAAAGCTCTGTTCTTATGAAGTATTCAAAACGGGAAATGATGGCATATGATGGAACACACTGGTAACCTCAGGAGGCAAAGGTGGTGAATCTCTGAGTTCAAGGCCAGCCTGGACAATAGAGCAAGTTCCGTATTAGCCAGGGCTACACAGAGGAACCCTGTCTCAAAACAAGACAAAGAATGAAATTAAATTTTAAAAAGGAACAACAAAAAAGGGAGTGATAATAAGTCAGAAATAAAGCAATAAATTTATGCATAGTAATTTTAAATTTAATAGAATTATATGGGAATACTCACTCCATATCATTTTATATATTTCAAAATATACCAATTTACTATATTATTCCAAAATATATACTCTGTTTTCAAATACATTTGCATGGTAATATGAACTTTTTAGTCATAAGGAAACAATAGCACGCATTCCATTACTTACATTTGTATGAACTTATTATTAATATAAATAATTTTAACACTATGCTATTATCCTTTCTCACTATGCACAACAGTTGCAAATACTTTTCTTGTCTGTGAATACTGCTAGAGTCACAAATTAAAGCTTTGAAAAGAAACATGGAAATAAACATCCCACACATATTGTGCAAAACGGTTCAATTTATGCTGTGTGAATAGTTTGACTAGTCAGTTTCGTTTATGCCTTACTCAACAGCTTCTACTTGCCTATACTGGTCCTGTACTCTGAAGCAACACTCACTTCTGGCATCAAAGAACTGCAGCCTTAATTGGGCCCACCTGTTTTTTGAGCAGGAGACGTGGGAGTGCAGTCCCTTTAGATCTGAGTTATTTTGGTCACAAGAAAAGGCTGTTCAGATTTTAGGATCTTGTGTGTCTATTTGTATTGCTGGCTTCTAATGGACAGAGATGTCTTTGTACCATTAGCAAATTGAGTGTGTTTGTGTGTGTGAGTGTGTGTGTGTGTAAGAGTGTGTGTGTGAGTGTGTGAGAGTGTGTGTGTGTGAGTGTGTGTGTGAGTATGTGTGTGTGTGTGAGTATGTGTGTGTGTAAGAGAGAGAGAGAGAGAGAGAGAGAGAGAGAGAGAGAGAGTGTGTGTGTGTGTGTGTGTGTGTGTGTGTGTTGGACATATTTGCATCAAACACATTTTCAAAGGCCCAGATCAGGACTTGCCTGGACTTGATGTGATTCACTAAGGACCCAGGGAGTATTCAAGAACACTACTGTAGTTCAGTATGACCTTAATTTTACTTCCTTGTATGTTTACTCTATCTGCTTTCTTCTATATTTGGAATCTTATGCTATTGATGATTATTCTACTCCCTAAAATTCTCATTGCCCTGGAATGAATGACTCTAGCTTTACTAAGTCCTTCAGTTTATACAACCATTATCACCATAAGGAGCTCCCTCTCTCCAGCTTTTCCTCCAAATTTCTGGGGAAAATATCCTTATTTGCCCAGGTTAAATTAGATGTTCATCTCTGATTCATCTGAGACAGTAAATACTGTATAGTAACAAATTTGTATACATATCCTTTTAAATTTCAGAACTGATAAGCAATTGGTAATATTATACTGACCTCATGAAGGATACCAGTCAAAAACCAAATATTTCATTTTGTGTATTATTACTTATGAACTGTATTGTAAATGTTGCTTTCCTTTTTGTAGATGATGGGATGAGACGAGAATCATATCGAAGCTGTGTAAATTCATGGCTTGGGCTAAGCCCAGATCATTTCTTTCTCTGTTCTAACTATCTCTAACCCTAGGCCTAGAGACTTATAGCCTCCATCCAATCTAATCTTCCAAACTGACTTGCTTTAATCTGAATTGCTTTGCTTGGCCTTATACTAACTTTGGAATATGTTTTAATCTGGCTCCTTGTCATTCTCTGGCTTGTTCTGTCTTTATCAGTTCGCTCTCTTGCCTGTCTCTGCAAAGCTGTCCTGAAAAAACTGCCAAACCATGCACACTACACCTTTTCTCTCTCATTCTCTCTGTGTCGCTCTTTAATAGCTTCTCTTTCCTGTGCTGTTCTCCTGTGAGTTGGATGTATTCTATCTCTGACTCATTTTGTTAAATCTTTTTCTGATTCATCATTTTGTCTGCCCTCAGTTAGAAGTACCTTTCAAACATGTCTTCTCTCATCTACAAACTAACCTTACCTTCGTTGTTATGTATTTAAAAATGGATACTAAAGGCTGTATCTATATTACATCCAGATCATATTACAATCCAGTGTGTCTGCATTCTTGTCAGATGTGATCCCTTGCCAGAGCAGTCATGCTGCTGGATTAAAATCCCTTTACTCCGTATTAATATAAAAAGGCAAAATGAAAAGTATGAGCTTTAACAATAATTTTAGTTACTGAAGACATTACATATTAATGCAGTGGTTTGGCCATTCTAATTTCCATGTTTCTAATACACTATATTAAATAAATATAGAAGTAAAGAAATGATGAATTCCTCTCATTAAACTGGATTGCTATACTGCATTATCTAAAGAATGGTTGACTGTTTATACTAAATAGCTATGTGTCTCTAGATGGCCCACCTACTCTCATCATTTGTCCCAAAAAGGTCAACCTTTTTTTACTACCTTAATATTTATTATTCCTGTTTGGACTATTCTTTACAATAATTATGATCTCATGGTAGAACTCATTTCCTCTTAAAACTCCTGATCTGTGGTCAAAAATGAACTTCTCTGACATCTCCCAGGCATCCTTGTTACTTAATCTTTCATCTTTTAATTATGGACTTTGTAACAATCCTCTAATTCTATGATTATCTTCTTTGTCTAATTGCTTATTTTTCTTTACCAATATAATTAAAGCTCTATATTCTAGCACCCAGCTCCTGGCTAGTTCCCCACTATTCATATAATATTTTGGCATAGAATATATCTTAATTATTTTTGTTCAGTGTATGAGTCACTTGTGAAACAAGGCTAAATAGACCCTTGCTGATTATCTTAGTCAGGGCTTCTCTTCCTGCACAAAACATCATGATCAAGAAGCAAACTGGAGAGGAAGGCATTTATTCAGCTTACACTTTCCACATTGCTGTTTAACACCCAAGGAAGTCAGGACTGGAACTCAAGCAGGTCAGGAAGCAGGAGCTGATGCAGAGCCATTCAGAGATGTAACTTGCTGGCTTGCTTCCCCTGGCTTGCTCAGCTTGCTCTCTTATAGAATCTAAGTCTACCAGTCTAGGGATGGCACTACCCACAATGGGCTGGGTCCTCACCCCCAAACCCCAGTGATCACTAGTTGAGAAACTGCCTTTCATCTGGGTCTTATGGAAGCATTTCCTCAACCGAGGCTCCTTTCTCTGTGATAACTTCAGCTTGTGTCAAGTGGACACATAAAACCAGCCAGTACACTAATCACAATAAGCAACTAAATAAAACATGAAAAGATTGTGCTGGCTGCACCTGATACAGGGTTAAAGGACTAACTCTACAAAGGAAGTAACAAATGACATCTTAAATACATATGTAACAATTAACTGGGAGAACGCGATAAATTTGAAAGAGAGGAGGAGGAGTGTATGGGAGGTATTAGAGGCAAGAAAATGAAAGTGGAAATGATTGAATTTTATTACAGTATTAAGAATAAGACTTCTTTAAATAAAAAGATAAATTTCTTCTTCTAGCCAGGGAAGAAAGAATAATGGAGCTCAGGTGGAGTTCTATAATGGTTAGTCATGTAGGGCTGGACTTGTACAGAGAAAAACAGGTGAAATTCCCAAAACACTAACTATAATCCTTTGCTCCATGCTCAAAAAATATTTTAATAAAATAAAACTCAAGTTTGAAGGAGGTTATGATTAGCAGGAATACCTTCTGCCCCACCAAATATAAAATGAGGTATTTACAAAATGGTACTTTACTGTATTCATTTAAAAACACTCCCAAAAACCCATCTCTAAGATCACTTTCTTTTTATATACTGATACCCTGAATGATATGAAAGAATGGCATATCATGCAATGTCTTTCCCACACCCTAAAATAAACCTCCTCCTCTCACTTCTTTTCATGGGACCTGTAGCTACATGAGAAATGATAATTAACATAATCTCATCCAGGCTATGAACTATAAAGATAATTATGCTATAATCCACAGATCCAGAGAAGCAAAGTAACAAGGAAGGGTTAAGTAGTGGAGCCAGAATGATCTATCTGGGAAAAGGAAATAGAATAGATGTCACGAGTGGACTAGGGGGAGTTGGAGATGGGAGCAGAAGTGTCAGGTTGGGCATTGAGGAAAAAAGTACTGGGAGAGATGACTAAAATTTGGGGGTGCATTTCAGGAGTGAGGTAGAATCCTAATGCAATGGAAACTCCATGGAATTTATGAAGTTGACACTAGTGAAAGTTTATAGTATTGGGAGGACCCAGAGCATGACCTGGCCAACATCTGTAACCAGGCAAGGCCTTGGGTAGAAGGACTGGGACACCAACCAGCCACAAAACCTCTGACCTACAGATTGTCCAGCCTGCATGTTGTGCCGGAACTGGAGGCTAACAAAGCCATCATCACTGAGTCCAAAGAGACTTCATCCAAAAACTAGCGGGAGCCCATTCAGAGTCCTACAGATAATATGAGGTGTGGTTTGGGAAGTCCTTTAGAGGAGGGAGAAGAAGGTTTATAAGAGCTAGAGGGATCAAGGACACTACAAGAACATGGCCCACAGAATCAACTAACCAGGACTCAAGTGGTCTCACAAAATCAGGAATCCTTTATGGGTCTCACCTAAGTCCTCTGCATAAATGTTAAGGTTGTATAGCTCTGTGTTATTGTAGAATTTCTAACAGTAGAAGCAGGGTGTCTCTGACTCCTGTACCTACCTTTGGGACCCTTTTCCTCCTACTTGTTGGTTTCTCCAGCCCTGATGTGAGAATATGTGCCTGGTCTTATTGTAGCTTGTTATGTTGTATTTGGTTGATGCCCTGGAAAGCCTGCTCTTTTCTGAAGGGAAGGGAGGTGGGAGAAAAGGGAGGTGAAGGAGAGACTGTGGGGTGGGGAGTAGAGGAAAATGCAGCCAGGATGCAATATATGTGAGAAGAATAAATTTTTAAACAATTGAAAAGGAAAAAAATAAGAGAATCTGATCCAGGCAAGAAAGGTAAGGGTTAAGTGGTGGGGCCAGAAGGCTCTACAACACCTACACTGCAAGATGAGATCAGACAAAAAGTGCTGAAGTTGTTAGTGGGTCCACAGGCTCAGCATCACAGATTGAAATCTGAAACGTAAGTTACACACAGGTCCCCAGGGCCTACTACACCTGATACTTCTTCTTAGGTGTGGGTGGTGTCCACTGAGCCAGGAGCTAGGTAGGTCAGTTCTTATCATCTGAATAGCAGTGAAACCAAGTTGTAATTCTAGTCCAAGGGAAAGGAGTTCATCTGGCCATAGACTCTCCACAATCTGATCCACCTTGCTTCTTCTGCAAAAGAAAGAGAAAGACATTTTCAACTCAGCAAAGTAGGTTTCCATGCTAACAGAGGTTGTAAAAAAAAAAACTGATTTTTTTTTTCATAATTTGGGTAGGAAAAGAAATTTGTCAACCAGAATGTATTTAGTATAAAGTGAAGAATCCTAGCGCAATTGTCCCAGGCTGGAGTTATTTCATAATTATCCTGGTCTTTTCCCATTGTCTCAAAGATCAACTTTGTTCCTTCCTGTAAACTAGTGAGTAGAAAGCTGGGGCACGTAGTAAAGTTATAGCCTTTAATAACCAGGCCAGTACTCCCTCTGCAGACTCACAGATCTTCTCCAGTCCAGTCTCATCAACTTCCAGTGCTGAAGAGCACTTCTGGAAGCCAGTAACACTAAATGACATGGCGTCACATCACATGAGGAACAGCAGCTGGAAGCATTCCTATGAAAGGAAGCCAAGAAAAGCAGAGTCATCCTGTCCTTCCCACACGCCCAACAAACTCAGGCGTAGACTCTAGGATCCAAAGGCTTACTCTGAGAGTAAAATTGCATCAAGGTAGACCTTTTATATGCATACAGCATGGACTATGCAAATTTCACCTTTCTTTCCCTAACCTACATTATAAAAACACTGACTTTAGTTTTACTAAAGGATGCGTGAATTTTATCAAAATGCCTACCCTATCCATTTAAATCCAACAACTTAAAAATATGTAACTATTATTTCTGTTGAATCATTTTTAAAAAGGCATTGGATGCTACAGTTATTAAAGACCAGTGGGTAGATGATCCCTAAATTTTCCTTTGCTGATTCTAAGACTTCATTATGAAATTTTAATTATAATAGTATACATAGTTCCATAATAATATAATAGACCACCATTTTGGGGTACTAACAAATGCACTGGTACAGATTGGATCTCTGTTGACACTTACTCTTACATCCCTATTATTTTGTTTCTTTGCTTATAATTTGGTATGTGTAACAAATGAGTTCTCTGTACTCATGCATACAGATACTCATTGCATCAACAAATACTAAGGTTGATGGTACACACAGTCAGTAACTGTTGAGAGAATGGCTTTAGAGGAATGGTTTCATGACTTAGAACTTAGCATAATTTTCCAAAATAAATGTGATTCAGGGCTTTGTTCCAAAGAGCTTGAGTTACTTGTTAGGTACTACTGTGATGTTCTACTAAATATTAAAGTTTCGGTCCTCTCAGCTTATCTACAAAATAAGATTAAACTTAAATAAATAGAGCATCTTTCATTGTCTGGAATGGCTTCCTGCCTCATGGACAATAAGGAAGCTCTATCCTAACATAACTCATGAAGCACTTACAATTATAATGCATTTTTAGCTTCATGAGAGATTTTAAAACGCCACACTGTAACTGCCTGAAGCCTTCGACTTTTCTATTAAATTCAGAGTTTATTAACAAAATGTAATGCCACTGTATGTAGACTCCAAGGCAAAAGACAATTCAAGATGATTACTTCCACATGTAGAATATAGTATGATTTTTACTAGTATTTCTGTTTATTATTTGTTGGTTAAATATAGCAAGCATCAACTTTGGCACTAGGTTCCAAATATCAGTGCCAAAAACAGAAGTGTCACTTGTTTGTTTATGCTAAAGAACATCTGGAAGTGTGCTTCCTATTTCTCGCATGAAAATACTACAAACTACCATAAAAATTGTATAAACACCCAGAATCTCATTTTTTTAAAAAAAAAGTCAACATATCTAAAGTAACCTTTTCCATTACAATTTTATTTGGCTCTATGACTCGATGGTGGCCATGAAATAGTCAAACTCAGGCCAGTAAATGTAAATGGGGCAATGGCACTTGCTTGTTGCCACATCTGAGAACTAAAGATCCATCCCTGGGAAACACATGGTAAAAGGGATACATAGCTCTGCTTTTGTTAAAAGCAATACTCAGATTCTGTTCACAAATCCAACGCCCAACATAGTACATCCCAGTTTCTGAAGACTTGGCATGTCGTTGTGTTTTTGTTTTGTTTTGTTTTGTTTTATTATTAGGTTTGTTCTAAGCAGAACACTGTCTTGACCCATTAGGAATGACCATATATTCTAATTTTAGTAGACAGTCCTCTTTCTGCTGCTCATGACAGTGTGATTTTTAATAGTGCCTCCAGTTTATTCCATGCCCCAGTTTGAGTGATTGATCATAGTTATGCCACTAGGTTAATTCAGAGACAACAAAGAAACTGTAATGGTTTTCCTGTTCTAACAAAAAGCAACTGAAGAGTACACGGGGTCAGAAAGAAGAGGTGGAGAAAAATTCAGACTATCAGACCTCCTGTGCAGAAACTAGGAGTAAACATTAGGTGAGAAAGACTATCGTCACCCAGCTTGTGTTACGAGCATTCTAATCTGGTAGCTCCATTTGTATGGCGTGTTTTAGGGTGATCAGATAACAAAATAAAATGGTGTCTGGAATTGGGTAAATTGAAACACTCATTTTCAAGAGTTTCTGAGATGTATGCTTAATATTCTACTGTCATCGTTTTGGTCAGCATCATTCGCATATACTGTATTTTTCCTAGCCTAAGAGTATGCGAAAATTAAGATTTTTTACCTAATCAGGCCTGAGGGTGCTTTTAGCTTTAACTATTGTCCTCATACCATGATTTTCATCATAATGACAATACCGTTACTACTGTCCCTTACTAGGAAGATGAAGAAGTAACAATGAAAATAATGATTAAGAAATGGATGACCTTGTGCAAACAACATAGCAAATGGCTAGATTCAATTTGAGCAAAACACTCAGGGTGTCCAGCAACTGAGAACTGAACCATGTGGTTCATCAGTCATAGGAACAAGGCCAGTCCAAAGCAAGTCAAGATTGTGTAAAATTATATTTATAAAAAGAAAAGACAAACCTCTTAGAATAGATGCAAGCCAATCCTGAAATCCCTTGCATTGTATTGCAGTAATATAAGCACAGAATACATGTTTCTGGCTGTGAGCACAATTAGCCATCAGAGCCCCACATACCTACTGCACACTCTCAAAGTTGTCCCCAGGAGTTTGTTAGGGTGCCTGTCATTCAGAGACACTGTTGAAATCACTGTTTACTACAGAATGCTAACATTTCTAAGCATTCCTTTTCCTTCACTGAAATTCCACCAGGAATCTAAATTCTTTGCCTCCAGTGACCTATTTTTCATCGGTGTACTCCAATCAGCGAGTTAACCATGATGCCTTCCCTCCCATCTCCTGGCTGACTTTTGGTCTCTGCCCATTTCTAGTTCATGCCTTAGGTCCCTGCAACTAAATATTCAGCAATAAACATGGACTTGCTCTAAACCTCTCGCTTTGTTATATTGTATTCTTTTCCTTTTTTCTTCAAGATTCATCACTTTAACTTCAAGTACACTTCCCACATGCTAACTGTCATATCATAAAAATTCTATTTCTGAGTTCATTATTTTCTTTATTTATATTGAAATTTTCATGCATGTATACAGTGTAAATTGACCATATTCTTCTCCTCACTCCCTCTAACTTCTCCTGGGAGCCACTCAAAATATCTCCTTTTCAATTCATATCCTATCTTTAAACAGTTTAATAATTGCCTGAATCCAATTAGTACCACCCTGATGTGAATGGATGTGTATGACAATAAAAGGGAACAGGGGAAACAAAGGTTTAAAAATAACTGTTGTAAAATTTCCTATCCTAATGACTTTAAATTATAGAATTGACAAATACAGAGGCGGATGCTCACAGCCAACTATTGGACCGAGCACAGAGTCCCCAATGGAGAATTTAGAGAAAGAACTGAAGTAGCCGAAGGGGTTTGCAACCCATAGGAAGAACAATATCAACCAACCAGAGCTCCCATGGACTAAACCTCCAACCAAAGACTACACGTGGAGTGACCCATGGCTGTAGCCACTTGTGTAGCAGAGGATGGTCTTGTTGGACATCAATGGGAGGAGAAGCCCATGGTCCTGGGAAGGCTCAATGCCCCAATGTAAGGGAATGTCTGGGTATGGAGGCAGGAGTGGGTGGATGAGGTGAGGGGGGGAAGCACCCTCATAGAAGCAGAAGGAGGAGGGATGGGATGGGGGTTTGCAGAGGGAAAGCGGGAAAAGCGATAACATTTGAAAGGTAAATAAAGAAAATATACAATAAAAAAAGCATGGAATTGAGTGAAGCACATTCACATTGTTGCACATTAAATCTCTAAAATGCCATTTCTGAAAACTGAAATCAGTTCTTTGCAAGTTAGTTTGAGTTGTGGTCTAGAGATTAGATCTTGGGCATCTGACAGGACAGATCTTGTATTTTGAGGTTGTTTCTCTATATTTATCAGCCAGGCTTTGAACTTACTCTGAAGTCCAAGCAAGCTTTGAACTTGTGATGCTTCTTCTCGACCTCCCTGGGACTGAGATTACAGCCTGTGTCACCAGGCATGGCTGATGAGCAGCTCTCTGACCCGTTCCTTTGTTTACTGGACCTCCCACTACCCAAGTATACTTCAAGCTCTATTCACTTATTAATGCAACTTCATCAGGAATTCCACTATTCTCTCCTTTCTAGGGACTTCCACCACAATTCCCGAATACCATTCCACAAATATGCTAGTATTGGTATTTAAGATTGCAGACTTTAAAAGTGCAATTATACCTGCTCTCTCAATAAAATGCTATTAAACAGTACTTTATAAGAAATAAACATGTGAAGAAGAGATGATGAGGGATTTTAACAAATTTTGGAAGATGTGGAGAGGAGGACAGAACATGGACATACAGAAAATTTAAAACACCAATCTGTTGAGAGGTCAAAACAGTAGCTGTCAGTTAAGTAAGGGATGGTGCATGGACTTACGTGCTAGACGATGAGTTTAAAAAATGTCAGTAAAATATACACCTGCCCAGAATGCAGGCATCTTAACTCTATTCTTCACTGGTGTCCAACTATCGGGAGTCCTAAGTCTCTATAATCACTTAAAACATAATTCATCATTTAACTGAAAATGTGACAGAACCGTATTGAGTAGATAGTGGAAGAAGATGGGTGCCCAGAAACTGCAACTGAACAGCTCATGCATAGAAGACAAAATGAGTGGATGAACCCTAACCATATAATCTGACACTGTGAGCATTTCTTCTGAAGATGTGGTGACAACTGCAAAAGAAATAACTAATCAGCTCGAGCATATTTACCTTGAAAGCATTGCAAATCTGACATGTGTCTTAATTATGTAGGAATGAGGGTCCAACTCAGTCTTAGAGAACTGGCCTAATTTGCACAAGCACTGGCTTTGATCCTGAACAATGAAAAAATAATAATTAATTAAAACCCCAGTATATATTCAAATGCCGCATTGATGCTTTTCATCTTCTGGTGACTTGCATTGTTTTCGCAAACAATGGCAGATTGATTCCTCCATGATCTCACTAATGCTAAACGTACCAACTTCCCCAGTCACTGTCTTTGCCAATCAGATCTTCTAAACCACTGTACTAGGGAGGAGGGTCGTGTGTATGTGTCTAAGCTGGGCCATCAGCACCCAATCCCACTGTTATATCTTTTTACAGTGGATCCTTCCCAATTTAGCTCAAAAGGAATCCTTCCCCAGATCATCCGTTCCTCACCCAAAACATCTAAATAAATTGTGTTCATATCAACCCAAATATACTCCTCATTTACTTATAAAAAAAATCCAAATTGATTTTTATAACTCTGAGTGCAATAAAAATATGAAACACCTACCAAACCGGGCTTAATAAATGGTAGTTTCTCAATGCTCTCACCTGAATATGTGAGACACTGAGCTAAGCGTATGTAAGAGAGTGTTTTATCTTTATCCACCTAAGTTACTGTAACTCTTTCAGGACAAACAGTATTCTATCCATGATGCCTCCTGTCTAGCAAACGCCAGTGCTAACGATGCATTTGCTCAACAAGTATGATTCATTTCTCTGTATATTCTGAAAAGCCTGAGGGGTCTGGTTTACAATAACCTGATACTCCTACAGAGTGTGGGATTTGTAGTTTGTCAACTTAGCAAGACAGAACTGTGTATCCCAAACCTTCTTTCCATCCCAATTCCAGTTAAGGGATGGGATTTGGATACAATCTGAAAGATAAAATTAAAGAAGCAGGAATCCTTCCATTAAGGAGGTGCTGGACCATAGGTATTGCTATGACAGTGTGGCTTATCCCTGATCTATTCCCTGTCCTCTCTACAAGGGAGGAATTGAACCACAGCTTCTCCCACTTTTGCCAGGTACCCTCCTTCTAATTCTGAGTCCCAATTCATGTGTGTAACAACATGTGAAACCATCAGCTTCATCCTCGGGTCACTCACCCAGCTGTCAGTATTAGATGCTACAAGTGATTTAATGGGGTTTCACATCACTCAGATAAATTCCACTTTACTAATTCAGGTTTTCATTTGACACCACACATTCCGGTTTGAACTTGCTTTGACCCATGTTTATATTTCTTTGCCAATTATTGTTCCTGTTGACCAAGAGAGACTCCAGACCTAACACCATTTTGAGAAAGTTCTTGAAGAATTCATCAGTTTTTTTCATGATGATTGGGGATTTTCCACTGAGCTCCAACAATCACCTTTTGGACTTTTATTAAATCACCCAACCCCATGACTTTTTTTGAAGTCTCAAACCTACAAACAGCCTCTATTATACAGTATTATATAGTATTGTGATAAAACAGCAACGATACACCAAATTTCAAGTTATTCAAGAAATTCTTCAGAAGTTTAGCAAAAGGATAGAAGAAAATAAAATCAAAAGAATCATAATCAGAGTAGATTTTTATATTCTCATATATTTTAAACTGTGGTGGGTGAATTTGAATCAAGAGAAGCTTCAGGAACAAAATTTCCATTTCCAAATTTCAGCAGCTGACACCATATAATTATGTTATTTGCCTACATTCTTTCCTCTTCCCAGATGAACTAAAATCAACAATGACCTGTGCCTGGAACATGTCAGGAATAAATAGACTCAGAAGTATGTTTGCCCACCTGATCTCATGCTGACCTGTAACACCTTTGGCTAAACCTTGTATGAGATCTTACTCTAGTATGTATTTTTGTGTGTGTGTGTGTGTGTGTGTGTGTGTGTGTGTGTGTGTGTGTGTGTGTGTGTTTTGTTCGTATGTGTGTAGACCTGTACATATGTATATAAATATGCTTACCCATTTGGATGCATACGGAAACCAGAGGTCAATGTCAAATGTTACTCACAGTCACTCTGCACTTTAGTTTTTGAGACAGGACATCACTGTACTTGGAGCTCAGTTTTTTCACTTGACTGGTTAGTGACCAAGCACCTGATATCCTCCTGTCTCTACCTCCCTAGCACTGGGGTTTCAGACACATGTCTTCATTACCAACCTTCACTTGGGTATTAGGGATCTGAACTTGATCCCTTATGTGCACATAGCAAGCACAGTATCTAGTATCTCAGTCTACACTCTGTGGGATTTAAAATTAAACTATTAAACTCAATCCATTAATTCATCTTCTTTCCCTCAATGAAATTATAATAAATACTAACTAAAATCATAAAGTGTGACAATTAAAGAACCAAGGGTAGAATGACCCACTTCAACACATTTCTGGGATATGAAAATTAACAAAGAAGGCTGTTTGCTGACTTGTTAGCCTCAGATAAAAGCAAAGGGGATTACAATGGACATGAGAAGGAACACACCCAGGAGGAGTCTAAATATTGCAGTGTAGGACAGTGAAAGGCACCCTGGTGCCCAGTTGAGCAGAGATTTGAAACCCCAGAGACCCTGAAGGGTAGGGGTTTTGCCTGACTCTCAGAAAACCCGCAGCCTTCCATAGACTTGTGGCCATCAGTCACTCAAGGGCAATGCCCCAAGCCCCTCCACAGGTAGAGGACCGGACCACAAGTCAAGTGATCAAGAAAGATTTCCATTATAATGAGGTACCTAAAGGCCTGGAGGCTTAGCCAATGAGCATTCCTTCCCAGACACTCCTCCCTGCAAAAGATAGTTAATCTCAGGCCCACCCTGAGAAGTGGGGTAACGGTTTTAATCATCCACTTTCTGACATGACAATAAATGTCTTAAAATCACAGATCGTCTCTTTTCATTGAGATCCACTGTGGGGGGCCACAGAGGAGGCCTTCACCTACAGATCTGCTTTTTAATCTCCATTTGCTCCCTGCAACCACCACCAAGCCTGCCACTGCTGTCAAACCAAGGACTACCCGCGCGGGACCAGCTGGAGCTCCCTCTCTTTCCCCCTCTAGCCCAGGCTAGATCCGGCCTGTGGGCCCCCATTCCATTCTTAGCTCTTCCATGGCACTCCATGGCTCTTAGATGCCCAAGAGTCTGAGAACCTGATGGCCCAGGCCTCCTTGCAGGCCCAAGGATCCCTGAGAAGCCCCGCTGTCCAGAACCTCAGACTCTGCTCCCCCTCCCCTGGAGTGATGTCCCTGGCTTCCCACAGCTGGAAACCCACCCGGTGGCCTGCAGTTTGGGGTAAGCATGGTCAAACTTCCTGAGTCCTGCCTCCCCAAGTGAGCTCTGTGGCAGAGCAGACGCGGGACCCATTAACCCTACATTACAGATCAGAGGCAGAAGAAGAGCGAACGGCTAGAACAGCGTAGAACTGGAAACCGGAATTCACAGGGATATGCATGAGATCAGCCTGATGGCACTCTTCACATGCAGAAAAACTGCAGTCTAACGTCTTACGTTAGTGACGGAAAGCAAAGCCCCTTCTTTTCAATATTCAAAAGCTCTCATCCACATGCTCTTTCTCACACAAAGCACATCATCAACGGCATGACTTCTGCAGTGTTACATGTAAATAAACAGTGAATGATCCCTGGCTAACAGAAGGAAGGGGTGAAGGCCGCAGCACAGGTGAGAATGGCAAGATAAACAGAAGGAAAACATGCCCCTTAAAAGAAAAGGACAATCGGGTGCAGAAGAGAATTTTAAACACAACTTTAAAGTTCCTGGTTAGGATACACTGTAACCAAAGAACAGCATGATCAAAAGCAACTTGGAGAGAAGAGGGTTCCTTTGGCTAGCAAGTTACAATACATATTCTAGGAAAGCCCAGACAGGGACTCCTGGCAGTGTCTTGAAGCAGTAACCATGGAAGAACAATGCTTATTGGCTTACTTCATATTCTGCAAGTATTCTGTTACAGTCCAGAACCATGTGCCCGAGGTGACACTTCCTATAGTGGGCTCTTCTACATTAATAAGCAATCTATAGAATGACCTATAGACAAACAGGAGACAATCTTCTGGAGAAAGTTCTGCAATTGTGCTCACCCCTTCCAGGTATAAAAGGCTGGCAACTAAGATAGGCACAACATTCTTCCTCTACAGCTCGGAGAACATTGTGGAAAAGGAGTCAAAAACCATGTAAGAGCCTTAAGGAGCAGAAAGGGGCTGTCTCACAGGCATAACTGTCGCTGCTATATTTTCTTTTATTGTATGTGTATGTGTGAATGCTCACGTACATGTAAATACATCACATGCATGCCTGGCGATGAAGGATAGAAGAGAATATGAGATTCCCTAGAACACTTGTGAGCTGCTATGTAGGTACTAAGAATAAAACCCAAGTCGTCTGCAAGTGATGTCAACTCCTGAGCCATCCTTCAGTCCCTGTGACTGCCACCTTCAAGTCATAGCCAGAGTAGTTACCAGTTTGGACCTACAAAAGACTAGACATGTCAACAATCAGTTATGAGTGGGAAAGGGAGTTATGGCTTACACCTCCAAACTGAGCTCCTGACTACTGAAATATTCTGAAAAGTCATTGTCTTTAGTTGTGTGCGAGCTGATGAGGCTCCAATGGATAGTTTACAACCCATAGTCACAAAGAAATGCCTTGGTCAGACTGAGTGGGTAATAAGAAAAGCTGAAAACTTGGGTAAACGGAGGATTTTCAGGAAAAAGGAAATTAATACTGGTGGGAAGAAAGAGTAATTAGAATGTATTTTATAGACGAATGAAAGTGTCTAAGAAATGTAAATAATAAAAAAGAATTTAAATTGTTTTTAAACTAAAAAGAACCATCCTGAACATTTTATTATGAACTGAGAGAATGGACAGGGGTTGCAACTCAGTGGAAATGCCCTTGCCTAGCATGCAAAAAGTCTAGGGAATCCATCCTATCATTGCTTATGCAAAGGAATAGACTTACAATATTTTAGTGATAGCTAAATAGACAGCTGAGTCTTGGAGTGGGAAACAATGGCTTCCTTCTGTGTTCCCTGTGTCAGCAAAATCAGAAAACACAGCAGTGATGCAAGACTGCCTGAGAAGTTCTTCCACTCCAGAACTACACACTCACACAGGTCCTTCATAACATCAGACATCATAATGAACAATGTCCTAGACTACCACGCTGACAAACTTACCCCCAAGTAGTGTGAGCTCCTAATCAGACATCGCTAAAAGAATCTGAGGTAAACAACTCATAAGAGCACTACATGTGATTTCTCTGGAGGTGAGAGGTAACCACCCTAACTAAATCTGAAATATAAAACTGGTAACTTGTAAAGACTAATGAATGGCATTGAATGAAAGACAAACTCTTCAATACTTTTTAAGTTCTCTAGCCATGTGCATATACTAACATAAGGTAGTTTTCTAATGTATTACTGGAGATACAGTAGAGTATTGGCACAATATTTTTGTACAAAAATACAGTCTGTGGGAGGCAGAATTATGATCCCTTTAATGAAGTCCACATCTAGCACAAGTTATGTCAAATAGAGAAATAGACATGGTTAATGCAAGGTTAATGTTAAAACTCAGTTATTCTGGTCAATGTAGGTGGACCACACAATCATAAGGTCTCTAAAAGTGGAAGAGTGTAAAAGAGAGCCAGAGGGGCATGTAGATGGAAGAATGACTAAAGGGATGAAACGGGGATACATCTAAGAATGGAGGATGCTCCCTAAATGGAGCACCTTCTAAAAATTGAGAAATCCAGGAAAATGGATTCTTTCTGGAGACTCAAAGCAGAAATTACATTGTGTTGATGCTGTGACTTTATCCATTGTGAGAATTCTATCTTCTCCAAATATAGGATAAGGTTTTTTTGTTTTTTTTAAGTAGATAAAGAAATATATCTAATAAATAGAAAACAAAACAAAACAATGACTTCATGAAATTTGCCAGCAAATGGACAGAACTAGAAAATACCATTCTTAATGAGGTAACCCAGTCACAAATGTTATCCTCTTTCCCAGTTTCCAGTCCATAAACTCTATTCAATCATCCTCCCCTTTCTTCTATGAGGGTGTTCCCCTACCCAACCACCCACTCCTTCTGGCCTCCCCATCCTGACATTCCCTTGCACTGAGGGATCAAGCCTTGACAGGACCAAGGGCTTCTCTTCCCATTGGTGCACAACAAGGTGCACAACAAATTAACTGGAGCCATGGGTCTGTCCACGTGCACTCTGGATGGTTTTACGTCCCTGGGAGCTCTGGTTGGTTGGTGCTGTTGTTCTCATGGGATTGCAAGCCCCTTCAGCTATAGGATAAGTTTTAAATCACACTTTTGTGATGACTTATGACAGCATAGAAATAAAACACATGCCTTGAAACAAAAATGGAGTCTTTGTGGTATTCTCTTTTATTAATGTGTATTGTTTTCATATCAGTTTCTCTAACCAACAATTAGGAGAAGATTAGCAGAAGCATGTCTTTAAACCTTTGCTCCTCTTGGTGTGAAGGGTGACATGGGATCGATTCACTGGCTTATCCTTTCTCCCTAATGTTTCATTGAGTTTGTTTGAAGTCTCATTAAAGTTACCCCTGAGAAGATTCTGGAATTAACAATGAACTGCTCTCAATATCTGAAGATGCCATGATTTAATGGCTTAAAGTATCCAAGAATTATTCTTTGCTCTTAGTCAGGGTTGTTTTGCTATTGTTTAGATTTGGAAAGCATACATACACATGTAACAATGACCTAGCTATAACTTAACACTAACTTAAATAATTTTCATCTTTTAATTTACATAATTTGCGTGTTGTTCTGTACAACTATGTTTGCTCTGTTATTTTAGGATAGTTCTATTTAATTATCAACAACTTTTGTTGGATTTTAAATCTTAACAAGAAGGTCCATATTCAATCAATCCCTTAGCCCCAAAGAACTTGTACATCTCTTTCTGTCAATTTTACAGACACCACACAGTTTAGAAGGAAGAAGACAAACTGAGACTCAAGATACATGAGTCTAAGACCTAGCTGAGTAACCACCTCTTCCTGTGTTGCTTTGGGCAAGTCATCTTATGAGGGTAGCACATGTACAATCCTTAAGAGATGAGAGGGTTGACAAGATCAGACCACCCCAGATTCTAAGCTCTATGATGACCCAGGGAGCATGCACCCACACCCATCACTTATAAAGAAGAGAACTCTAGTCACACCAAAGTGAAACCAAGCAGCCAGCCAACCAGATCTGGTAGGATCCAAACTCAGAAACAATGTGTTCACTACCTCACTTTTCTTTTTCGGGAAGATTTTGTGTCTCTCATTTTATTTGGATGTCATTTTCTGCAGAACCAGAAGAAAGTGAGCAGGCATCTAAATTATGGTCAAGAATCAAAGAGGGACTTAAACCAGTTGTCGATCCATTCCAATTTATCTGGTCAGTTCCCCTGGCTCACATCTTTGGAAGACCCACGCATTTATCTCCCTACTGACCTTATTTTGCCAATGAACTATAATGCAAGATATTATATTGTTTAACTTTTATAAGTAATAGATTATTAATAACATTGCAAATAAGCTATCAAGTTCTCATGAGATATGTTTAAGGTGTTTTTCAATAATCAGAAAAGTATCCATCATTAATTTAATAAAAAATGTTGTTAGAAAGAAAATTGAAAACTATATAATGAGAAGCTATCAAAGTCTACCCAAAACAACTCCCATTCTGAATGTTTTCCTTCCAAAAAGGAAAGACACAAGCAAAATGAAAATCACAACAGCAGTTGCACACCAGCTTTCTGTTGACTGCACCACAGCTGAAGGGGCTAAACACAATATAACCAGGGCAGAGAAAAAGGAAAGCAGTAAGCTCGCTCTTCATTTCCTACTCAATAGCCTCAAATACATTAAAAAATATTACACAAGGCTTTTTTATTTCCAACGATCTGTTCAAAACCATTTCCCAGGAATCTGTCTGTATTTAGTGAAATAAGAATTTCACTCCACAACCCCATAGGAAGACCAGCAATATCAACTAACTTGGGCCCCCAATTTTTTCAGACACTGGACCACCAACCAGGTAGCATATACCAGCTGATTATGAGGCCCCAACAAATATACAGCAGAGGACTGCGTGCGTCTGGCCACAGTGAAAGAAGAAACAAGTAAGCCTCGAGAGACTTGAGGCCCCATGGAGTGGGGAGGTCTGTTCAGGGACGGGAGACATTCTCTGGAGAAAGGAGAAGAGGAATGGGATGAGGAACTGTAGGAGGCAAACCTGGAGAGGGACAATGACTGGAATATAAAAAAAAGTTAAAGATGATTTTAACACACTAGAAATGAAAAAGAATTTCACTTCAGACTTCAGTTTTCTAGTGACATAAATTCTTCTGTACCATCAGTCTCTGCCCCGTGCACACAAATTATTTACCTACTTCTTCCCCAAACAAATACCCCTTCTCATTATCTGCAGATCTCTACTAGCTACATAGACCACTTTTACATGAAAAGAAATTTCATATACACACAATAGCTTATTAAAGAAGTCTCTAACGATGAAAAACAAAGTTTAGAAATTTACCATGGTCCCACTTACAATCTAGACTCTAGAGTCACAACCACAAACAACTGTTGTTTGGGAAACATGGTACAAAGTGATTTTTCAGGAGTTATAAGCACTTGGGAGTCTTATCATCAACAGGGGAAAAGACCTGAAGATGTCTTCTTCATCCAAATGTACCATCTTCAAAGTTACATTCCACCCTATAGTCAGCAATATCACCGTTCCACCCATTCCCTAATTATATGTTATGAATACGATCTAATTGTCCTTCATTTGCCTCCATTATCTGCCACTTCCTCCTATGGAAACCCTATGTAGAAATGACTTGGGAGGAATATTTCTTTCTCAGAAATAAAAGCCTAAAATATCTAGGCTCAGTCTTTGTAAATTGCTTACATCAGAATATATATATTATATATAATATGCATGATTACACATAATATGTATATGATTACAAATATAAATCCCAGTGTATTATATTTAGCTGAATACAGAAAAAATGCTAAGAGGTTTCTGTAAAATAACCGTAGTAAGCAGTCATTCTTGTTTTTAGTGAGCAAAATGATTTATATTTCTAAGCTGCAATTAACTCATTTAAAAGTTTTTAGCATGCAGACAGTTTACCAATACATCAAGTCTTTTCTTGGTATCAATTTTGTTCCATTATGCCTCTATTTTTAATGGAGTCTTGATGGATTCTTTTTGATGACCCTCTTTCCTAGAAACATGAAAAATGTTGTCTGCCTGTTTCATTTAAAGCACCAACATCCAGTCACAATATTTTCTGAGCATTTAAAAAATACATATACACGAAGTGATTAAATGAATGAAAAATTACTCCAATTCAGCTATCCTCTTTACAGTTTTATGTCTCACTTGAAGGGTTAGTCAGTAACTTCTGGTGTCACAGCACTGTCAGAAGCTTTGGTTAAATATTCCATTGAAAGTGGCTTATTATCAGTTTATCATCCTTTAGTAAGTTATGTGTTAATTTTTGTCTTCCATGAACTAAACTATGCCCCTCCTCTTACGCAAAGCATGGACTTGGAGCTAGATGTAATTCTATTTCTGGCCTTCGTCTTTACTTTCAGGCTATACAAAGTTGAGCAAGATGTTTAATCTCCCTAAGATCTCAAAAAGAGGTCAAAACACTTTGTAAGGATAATAAAGGCTTCTTCCTGTGGTACTATTAACATTTTATACTGCATACTTGATTTGAAGTTGGGGTCTCAGGCTAGCCTTGAACTCAGTATATAACTGAGGATAACTGAACTGCCATTCCCCATGTCTCCACTTTCAGTGTTCTGGGATTCCTATACCTGTTTTTTAATGTGGATCTTAGAATAAAATCTATGGCACGACACATGCTCAGGAAATACTCTTCTACATAAATACATCCTTGGCCCTATACCACATAATTGTTTAATGTAAAGACTGTATTGGGTGTTATATACTCAATTGATACTACTGTATCTTTTGATCGTGAAGACTAAAATCTCTCAAATGTTAATTGTTGGCTGATCCTGCAATACATGGTTTAATAAACAATTAAATATTAATATGCATTAAAGTACAAGGCATTATCTTGCATGTTGTATATTGTGTAAGTGTGTGATGAATGCTAATGTGTGTGCATATTTGAATATGTATGTATACACATGTGCTAGCCAGATGTTGATATCAAATGTCTCTCTCAGTGGCTTTTCATTGAGGCAATCAAGGCCCTTCACTGAGTCCGGTTGCCTCAGATTCTCCTGGGCTAGTTAGCCAGCTACCTCTAGGGATCCATGGTCTGAGCCTCACACTGAATAATACAAGCTTTAAACAGGAAGAGGATGGAGAGATGGCTCTGAAGTTAAAAGCACTTGTTGCTCTTGCAGGGGAACCAAGCTCCATTCCCAGCACCCACATTGTGACTCAGAGCAAAACTGTCATCCCAATCCCAGTGGATCTGATGTCTTCTCTGACCTCCATAGGTACCAGTCATGCACATGATGCACAGTATGCTCATGCAAAACACACGTCATACGCATGAAATAAATAAATCTAAACACCAAGACATCCACCCATCTCTAATTTAGTACAAATTTAGAACTTTACTCCGGTGGCCTTTCTTAACCCTCGGGGTATAAATTGTTTGGTTCTCTGAATGAAATTTGCTATTGAGTGAGATTTTATTCCACCTCATTTTTCAGGCTCCACCCTCCCAGGTTCACATCATCAACTAGAGCAGTGAACAATGGCACTGATAATATCTATCATATGAAAGCTGTTTGAACATGTCCTGGAATATGGTAAACTTTACCCCATAAGAGATAATGATTATTGTTGCTACCACCAATATTATGAAACCTTGTCCATTCATCTATTCTTTTTATTTTCCTGTCTTACTGGCAACTTCTATAAAACCATCTTCCCTTTCTGGTGTAGACACCATGTTGTTTATTGAAGACTTTACTCAGGCTGGCATTCAACACTTTAGTAGCTAAGACAAGACATCAGCTAGAATGTCAGAATTTTGTCTTGCCAATCCCAGCACCACAGCGACCGAGTCAGGATCATCTTGAGTGTGAGTGGCTGCCAAGATACAAAACATTGAATAACACATCGTTTTCGCTGATTTATTTAAAATGAAATCACTGTCAAACATTGAATTTTTCTCAATATTTTGTTTTAGTATTTTAAAGTCAATAGATTTTCCTTTAGATGTAACAAATATTCACTCTCCAAAAGACTCGCTGATTAATATAAACCGTGTTTATGTTCTTTGTACTATCTTTTCAGTTATTCTTCCCCTTCCCCTTCCCACATGAATATTTAAGAATATGTCTCCAAACTTAAGGATATTTTCTCGAAAATTATATTGCCTCCATCAAGCCTAAGAAAATATCATAACTTAGTATTGTCGAATACATTTTCTATGTTCAAATTCCCACAATGGTCTCCAAAGGACCTTTAAAGATGCTTTAAATTTTTGAGTTTCCTTGACCAATAGGATTCTTACCCATAAGCGGTCTTTCCTTCTAGACCAGAATTTGAGCTCCAGAATGTATTTCACAGAAAAAAAAGAATTATACAAGTTGTCCTCTGACCTACACATACACACACACACACACACACACACACACACACACACACACACAGTCACACACACAGTCACACAAAATAAATAAATGTAAAAGAGTCAATTGGACATCCATATAGATTTGTGCTTTTATTTCCATATATGTGTGTGTGTGTGTGTGTGTGTGTAATATATATGTAATATATATACATATATACATATACACATATATACATATATACATAAATATACACATGTATATGTAAATATCATTTTTATTTCCTCACATGAAGGGATGAGGTGAGAGTCATACCTAAATTATGTAAATACACAGTTTGAGCTGAACCCAGAGCATTTCTTGGTCTTCTATATATCCTTAAGCCTAGGCCTGAAAGCTTCAAGCCTCTGTACATCTAATCCCTCAAGCTGATTGATTCAGACTGGCTTTTCTTGGCTTCCCACTGAATTGCTCTACTTGGTCTCATACTAAAACTTGGGGTGGTTGGTAATGAGAGCATAATCCAAGAACAAATGTGTCTTTTTGAATAAACTAAGGTCAGGAGACTCTGGTTTTCTTACAAGCACTCAGAAACCCACTCACACAACTCTATTCTTAGACCATGCTCCCACAAAGTATAAATGATGTAAACACAGCATGCATACATGAAATTCTCAAAATAATAAAAACCTAAACTAAAATAAACTTAGAAATTAAAATAAAACACTACCTTAGAGAAAAACTATAGTGAAGCTGTTGAACATTGAAAGCTGAGAATGCAAAAGGTCAAGTTTGTGCATACTCTGTGAGCAGATCAATAAAAGACATGAGATGAAAGATGATTTCATGTTCTAAAACTGTTGTGTTGACAGTGTCTGTGACAGACACAGGTGAAAACAGCTCCCATGACTCTGGTTGTGTGAATCCGAGTTTGTATTGTTAAAGGTCATGAGAGTTGCCACTTAAGGCCAGATCCTATGCTAAGCACTTTAAATGCAGTAGGGGAAGGTGATAGCTGCAACTGGCTAGGGATGGAAATGAAACTTTCAAAAGATGACCTCAAGGAAAAGGAAGCCAAAATATTGGTCCTACTCCTTGTTGACAGCTACAATAAATATGCTTATACTTTGAAATATAAGTAATATGCTATAGAGTCCCCAGATAAGACATGAATTGCAGAAACCATATGCCCCCAGATGTGTAACCTGGATTTTTTTCCCTAGAGTTTTAGGGAATCTCAGGTCAAACTGGGGTTCCTGGCTTCAGTAGGAAAAGGATTTCAGGACTTGCCAGTTTGGTAAAACAAAGTTGATAATTTTATTAAGCATTTTAATATAGTCTTAAATGAAAGAGTTAAAAGGATGAGGTCCTCAGAACAAAGTAAGGCCCAATCTAGTGTCTAGTGGATATGTATTTCACAGAATGAGTAAGAGAACTTTCTTCTCTCTCTCTCTCTCTCTCTCTCTCTCTATCTCTCTCTCTCTCTCTCTCCCTCCATTCCCATAAGAAAAATGTATGCGGTAGCTTCAAGGATTTCTTGAATAAAATAAAATCCAATAAAGTAAAATCCAGAAATCCAAAACCAATATTGTTGCACAGTACAGTTAGCGCACTTCCTCTCCAGAGAAATGAGCTTTCCACTGAGATTCCTGAAGACTGCAGGTTTACATACACCTCCTAAGGGAGAAAGAAAGGCCTTGGGCTCTTCTTAACTGCGCTGGGATCTTCAAGCTGGAATTCTTGATTCTGTATTCAGAAGCCTCAAGTGGATCCTGTAAAGAGCTACTTTTCTCTCTTTCGTCATGCTCCCCATTTTTTTCAGTTTTTCTATTGCCTCACTCTCAGAGTCTTATCTTAGAGATAGGAAGCTGGCAACCAGGAAGAAAGACTATACCTGGTCATACAAGCAGGAAGCAATGATGCTGGGACATGGTCAGGCTCTCCTACCTGCTTACCTATCCTCCAGATGACTCAACTCTACGAAACCATCTACCCTCTACTGGCCCCAAGTAATCTCACACATTTGAAACACAAGTTAGTGTGTGTGTGTGTGTGTGTGTGTGTGTGTGTGTGTGTTAATGAAATGTTAAATGAACAAAAACCCCTCTACAGTTTTATTTTTGAATGGGGGACACATTCAAATGAAATGCCATTTTCTATTTAACCTAAATTTTTCTTCATAATGTATAGGCTACTTTTCCAGTATTCATCAGGAAAACAAAAAAAAAACAAAAAAACAAAAAAAAAACAAAAAACAAAAAAAGAACAGTAAGTACCACCTTTCCATAATTATTTTGTTACCTTAAAATTTACTATAGCAATTTCTCTTTTGCAGGGTAAATCTAAACCTGGATGTAACCTTAAATACACACATGAATAAATATGCCTGTGTGTGTGTGTGTGTGTAAACACATTGTATAATTATACATTTACAATTATATATTTATAATTATTCATTACATAATTATACAGAATGTTAATTTCCAGACTCCATAAATTATTCTTACTATAAATCTTTGAACATTTAAAAATTCCTCTCAAACTTTTACCTCTGTCCTATTCATAGTTGCAAATCGAGCTGCATATATGACTTGAGAAAGAGTTGCTCACAGCATCACCGTTGTTCCAGGCAAGAATTCACGCTTTAGCCCACCTACTGTATTTCAACAGATTTAAATACTTGGTGAGTTAAGAGGTTCTTTCTGTTTTCAAAAGACAAAGAGAGTTTTGTGCTATTGCTCAAAAGCTGCATGAATAACAAGAAAACAGAGTTTCTCAATTACAATCTGTCCTTTATAGTTTTAGAACTTGTGTTTGGTTTGCCATAATCCACCAAAATTTCTCTGAGGACAGAAGGGCATGGGAAAGAGTGCTGGTTGATTTTTTTTTACAAGGTCAGTCCCAGAAAATTAGCCATCCCAGAAAATGACTTCAGAACAATAACAACAGCAACAAAAATCACTTTGGGTAAGGACTGAAGAGAATAAACTTGGAGAATGCAGCTGACTGTCACAAATACTCAAAAATAAATAAATAAAAAAGAAGGAAGGAAGGAAAGAAGGAAGGAAGGAAGGAAGGAAGGAAGGAAGGAAGGAAGGAAGGAAGGAAGGAAGGAAGGTAGGTAGACAGATCTGGGATCCAAAATGCTTAATGAGATTCACATGGGGACTCACAAGGTTATTGTGGAAGGTTTTCATTTGTTCCTACATATTCTGGAAAAAAATATTTCAAGAAAAGGAAATACCTTTTGGCAAGCAGGGCACTGTGAGGGACTGGGTTATTCTTGGTGGATACTTTAAAATTCTAAGGAACAAGGAAAAATAATGGGAAGCTTGAGTTCACTGATATTATAAACTGATTACAAGGAGGAAAGAAACAAAGGAAATATCATTCCATATTAATAAATAATGCAAACAACTCACACTCCCTGGAGGCACTATTACCTTTGGAAATAATGTTTTATTTTTTTGGTTAAGTGCAAGCAGGGGAGCATAAAATTTAGTCTCAAAAGTCTTATGCCTCACACAAAGAACAATTTTCTCTAATAAATAGGAATTGTTCCCAATATATTTCAAAAGACTATTGGGAAAGAACAGGTAAAGATATTTCCCAGAAGAGAAAAAGCAAATAACTCTCCATAAGATACAATGTTCCACCTCACTCCTAATACAATAATTTGAAATTAAAACTATAGCGAAAGACTGTTTCACAATATCAGATAGGTAAATACAAAACAGTCTAAGGAACTGCCAATTGAGAAGGGTGTGTTGAAACAGGTCACCTCAGAATTGTTAGTGAGAGAACAAGAAGGTACAAGCAGTGTGTTATGAGGACAACTTTCAACTCTATACGCCCCTTTTCCAAGTCTTGAAATTTACCCTGAGGATCTATTTCCACACAGGTGAGTGGATTATGTTCAAGGTTTTAACATTGTAACATTTTGTTACCATGCCAAAAGATTCAAAACTATGTAATTCTTTATCAATATGAGACTATATGGATAATTATAATTAATACGAATGATAAAATGCCTTTTTAAATGAAGATGAGATCTTTATGTACATATCTGGAATGACTTCCACACAAACCTACGTGAAACGGGGTACCAAAAATTTTATACATGAAATTGGTAGAGGTGAGATGCTATATAAGACAAATTGGAGATAAAAACTCTTGGAATAACAAAGCTAATACTATGCAAAAAGATTGTCAGAAAGGAAAGGTGGTAGATGAAAGACAGATACCAGAAGGATATTAGAAGCCAAGGACATGATAAACATAGAACCACTTTAAGTAATATATATTAATATTAATATATTACAAAGTAATATAAATTTAAAAAGACACACATAACAATATTAACTAATCCTGGATCCTTAACATGAATCATTAAGGTTTTCCTTTTTCTTTTTTTTTTTTCTTTATTAACTTGAATATTTCTTACTTACATTTCCATTGTTATTCCCTTTCCCGGTTTCCGGGCCAACATCCCCCTAGCCCCCCCCCCTCCCCTTCTATATGGGTGTTCCTCTTCCCATCCTCCCCCCATTACCTCCCTCCCACCAACAATCACGTTCACTGGGGGTTCAGTCTTGGCAGGACCAAGGGCTTCTCCTTCCACTGGTGCTCTTACTAGGCTATTCATTGCTGAATCATAAAGTTTTTATGCTAATGTTTTTTACTGAAACTCAATTCTGAAGTCCGACATCTTAAGAATGCCACACAAATTCTTACCTATTTATTTGCCATTTATTCTGGCTTCTGTAAGTAATGTTTAAGCATAAACACACACACACACACACACACACACACACACACACAAATCAAATGTGTTCCACATAATGAATTAATTTAACTGTCTTAGTACCATAATTAAATATTTGACAGAAAGTAACTGTGGTGGTTTGAATATGCTTGGCCTAGGGTGTGGCACTGTTAGGAGGTGTGGCCTTGTGGGAAGAAGTATGTCACGGTAGGGGTGGGCTTTGAGAGACCTGCCTCCTAGCTGCCTGACAGCAGTTTCTCCCATTTGCCTTTGGAACAAGATGTAGAACTTTTAAATCCTCTGTTCCTGCCCTGATGATAATAGCCTGAACTTCTGAACCTGTCAGATAGCCCTAATTAAATATTGTCTTTTATAAACGTTGCCTAAGTCATGGTGTCTCTTCACATAGTGGAAACCCTAAGTAAAACAGTAAGTTAAGTGAAATATGACTTAATTCGGTTCACATTCTCTGTGTGTGTGTGTGTGTGTTTTGTATTTTCGGTCTATGGTCTTCTTTTTTTTTAATCTTTATTAACTTGAGTATTTCTTATTTACATTTCGATTGTTATTCTTCTTCCCGGTTTCTGGGCCAACATCCCCCTCCCCTTCTATATGGGCTTCCACTCCCCATCCTTCCCCATACCATCCTCCCCCAACAATCAAGTTCATTGGGGTTCAGTCTTAGCAGGACCCAGGGCTTCCCCTTCCACTGGTGCTCTTACTAGGATATTCATTGCTACCTATGAGGTCAGAGTCCAGGGTCAGTCCATGTATAGTCTTTAGGTAGTAGCTTAGTCCCTGGAAGCTCTGGTTGGTTGGCATTGTTGTACATATGGTGTCTCAAGCCTCTTCAAGCTCTTTCAGTTCTTTCTCTGATTCCTTCAATGGGGCTCCCGTTCTCAGTTCAGTGGTTTGCTGCTGGCATTCGCCTATGTATTTGCTGTATTCTGGCTGTGTCTCTTAGGAGACATCTACATCTGGTTCCTGTCGGCCTGCATTTCTTTGCTTCATCCATCTTATCTAGTTTGGTGGCTGTAATTTAAAAAGATACAGTCTACTAATTATAAGAAGTCCACCATTGTAGGTAGGAGTGGAAGTTGGCGATTTCTTCACAGGTGGGCAGATCAGGACGTAGAGTAACAAAGTATAGGTGTGTTATTGGCTCCCTATTTTCATACTGTACTGCCCCAGCCCACCGGATGCTGCCACTCACATTCAAGATGGGTCATCTTTCTTTATAGAAACCTGTGTGGAAACAACCTCACAGTCATGCCCAAAGGTGTGTCTCTTTAATCCCCTAAGTATTTCTTAACTAAACAAGGTTAATCAAATTAACTATGACACCATCATACATAACCTTCGAAGATAGATGTGTGTAACTCAGAGTGTACATTTAATTCAGTAACTGAATCATCATCTCAAAGAACTCTACTGTGTAGATCTGCTGACAAATTAAGAACTTCCTTGTACCAATCATGAGAAAATGTTTATGTGTAATTTTGCATGCTTTACACTTACCCAAAAAATGCCTGCCCCATATACATAACCAAATAAGGGTTTTGAGAAGAATTCATCTATCTTGACAACTCATTTTGATCAATGTTGTCTGAACCACGTTGCTGAACAGAATTCTGAAATGAAGTCTAGACTTACTGAGAAAGGCTTTCACAGCTGTGCTTGCCACAAATCTGATCAAAAAGACAAGAGCAAGCATCCAGGCCTGCTTATGTATATGCTACACTACATAAGTACAGAGATTTTCTTTCTACACAGGTCTCCTTTCCCTTCTTCTTTCTTACACAAAACTGTGTGCAGAAATGAAGACTATATATAAGAGGTGTATGCCTAGTCTGAGAAAAACAAAATTTCTTTCTTCCCTAGAATTCTGTAGGAAGAGGTGAGGGTGAAGATATGGAAACTTGTCTACAGCAATCATTATTAAAATAAAAAGTGGAGGGGCAGTAAAAATACACACAACTTTTTTAAGCTAATATTATTATATTTAATTCATATATCACTGAAATATCAGGAGCTTTTTTATTTTTTATTGGTATTTTTTTATTTACATTTCAAATGTTATTCCCTTTCCCAGTTTCCTGTCCATAAGCCCCCTATCCCATCCTCCTCCCCATCTACTATAAGGGTGTTCCCTTCCCCACCCACCCACCCTTTCTGCTCTCCCCGACATTCCATTACACTGGGGGTCCACACTTGACACGATCAAGGGCTTCTCCTTCCATTGGTGCCCCAACAAGACCATTCTCTGCTACATATGCAGTTGGAGCCATATGGTCAATCCATGTACAGTCTTTGAGTAGTGGTTTAGTCCCTGGAAGCTCTGGTTGGTTGGCATTGTTGTTCTTATGGGTTTGCAAGCCCCTTCAATTCTTTCAATCCTTTCTCTAATTCCTCCAATGGGGGTGTCATTCTCAGTTCAGTGGTTGCTGCTAGCATTTGCCTCTGTATTTGACATGCTCTGGCTGTGTCTCTCAGGAGACATCTATATCCAGTTCCTGTCAGCATGCACTTCTTAGCTTCATCCATCTTATCTAGTTTTGGTGGCTGTATATATATGGGTCATATGTGGGGCAGGCTCTGCTCCAAACTTTGCTTCCATATCCTCTCCTGTGGATATTTTTGTTCCCCCTTTTAAGAAAGAGTGAAGCAGCTGCACTTTGGTCATCCTTCTTGAGCTTGTTGTGGTCTGTGGATTGTATCTTGGGTAATTCGAACTTTTGGGCTAATATCCACTAATCAGTGAGTGCATACCATGTGTGTTTTTCTGTGATTGGGTTACCTCACTCAGGATGATATTTTCTAGTTCTATCCATTTGCCTATGAATTTCATGAAGACATTGTTTTTGATAGCTAAGTAATATTCCATTGTGTAGATGTACCACATTTTCTGTATCCATTCCTCTGTTGAAGGGCATCTGGGTTCTTTCCAGCTTCTGGCTATTATAAATAAGGCTGCTATGAACATAGTGGAGCATGTGTCTTTGTTGTGTGTTGGAGCATCTTTTGGGTATATGCCAGGAGAGGTATAGCTGGGTCCTCAGGTAGTGCAATATCCAATTTTCTGAGGAACCTCCAGACTGTCAGGAGCTCTTTAAATTAATACACACTACCAAAAATGAATAATATCCTGTATGTACTTGTGATTCAAATGATTTCACAATATGGCTATCCTGCACATGATACAATTTTGAAATGTCCAGGGTAGTAATAAAAGGAGCAAGTCAGGAACTCATAAGAGTGATACAACAACTTTGGGCAAACGGAGCAAGTCTTGAAGGGCAGATCAAGGTCTATAGGCTTTAGAGAATGGGTAGGTGTTTCCATGAGGGAGAAATCCAGGAAAGGTTTTGAAAGCAGAAGAAATGAACATGGAAAAATGGGTGAGAATTTCTGAACTCTGCCCATAAGAATCACCTGAGGATTTTATTTTTATGACAGTGGTTAAGTCTTCAAGGCAGCTGTTTAGTGAGTTTGCACTGATAGCATGGTTCATGACTGGCACTGATAGTCAAGAAGTCAGTGCTAGGAACTTTTATAGCACTTCTTGGGATAGTCCTTTCCATGGTGATGGAGACTTAGAGGAAGGCAATAGCGTGCCTACAAATGAGCATGCATTATAAGATGTGTTAAAAATCATGGGACAATAAAAGTAGGCATAACAGCTGCTGACTATGAGAGACAGTATGAGAGAGAGTCCAGGTAGAGAGAACTGGAAGAGTCTAGGGAACAACTTCCCCCACGCTCTTCCTGAGTCTGCAAATACACGGAGTTGTCTTTCCATCTCAACCTATGTTAAGCAGTTCTGTGGTTGCTATTCATTAAAGCACCTCTGCTCCTTAGCTGCGAAAAGTAAACATCAAGCTTTAGTTGTGGGATATCTGGTACAAAATGTTTGTATGCATGCAACAGTGAAGGGAAAAGGAGAGAAAGAACTAGAGCTTGTTTCTAGTTCAGACTAGGAGACAAGCAAGGCATTTTATACATGGCCAGCTGGAAGTTACGGCATATGATTCAGAAGAGAGATTTATATTTACACATTTGGATTCACTTTTTCTAGGATTACTTTTACTATAGCTGACTTAGTGCAACCCATGGTAATGCACACCACCATGTATACATTCTCAACACTTAAGAATCAATTGAAAAATTATCTCTCTCACCTGTGACCCCCTGGTCCCATCAGAGGCAGTATGAGTTTTAGAGGACAATCTATTAACTGCAGAAAGTCCTAAAATGTGAAACTTTGATCTTTCAGTGAAATGTTAATGATTTCTAGGAAAATAAGCATGACTGTTGAAAGACTATCAATAAACCACATGGCCCTTCAAAGTTCATGATGGCACAGCCTTCTAGGGATCAACTGAACAGATTCTAGAATATCTGAGGAAAGGAATAATATGCAGTCACAACCAATGATGTTACCAAAAGAAAAGACGCTTCCTAACTATAAGTAAGTAACAAGAGTCAATTGCAAATCACACACATATGTGCAACATGCTTTGCTTTTGTTAACACCATAATATGGTAAAATATTATGTGAAAGTATGAACAGTTGTTATAAGTTGTGTTTTCATAGGTGATATGGACTTATTTCACTATCTACTTTTATTTACTTATGAGTTCTTCAGTAAACATCTATATCATTATTTTCAATTGAAGAGAATATAGATTTCATTATATTCAGTATGATATGTCCAGGGCACAGCAAATGCTTTTACATAATAATGTTCAATAGTTTTTGAATGAACAAATATATACATCCCCATTTTACTGTCATAATTTAAATGGAATTTGTGGTATACATATATATTATATTACAATCAGTCATATTACTGAAAGCAAGAGTTCTGGTAATCATAACCACAGAAAAGAGTGACATTTCACTAACATAGCCTGCCTCTGAAGAAACAGAAATCCATAGGTAAGGCTCATTACAACCACAGGGGAAAGAATAACCTTGTCACTGGGCAGCCAGGAAAAAGGCAGGAACTCAGCCAAGAGAAGCAGGTAACATAGGCTGTCTCAATAGCTTCACTCTCACCTGGGAGTCTAAGAAGTCTAGGCCAAAGGCCAACAAAATTGACTCATCTTCCTTAACGTGCTATTAGGAATTTCAGTGGGAAAAAAAGAGTCTTCTCTGAGTCCCTGCTATGTAGGCTGCAGGTTTGTGCCCCTGAAAACTTCATATATTACAGTCCTAACACACAAGGTGGTAGTGCTAAATGGTGGGACACTTGGGAAGTGGTTAATGTATAAGATCAAGTTCTTATAATTTGGATTCTAGACTTTACAAATCTTTACTGCAGTCAACCCATTATAACCCGTGGTGATACACACCACCGTGTTTACATTCTCAACATTAAGACGCAACTGAAAAATTATCGTTCTTACCGAGAACTCCCTGGTGAGACCCTGACAAATCTCTCACCTCCCACACACACACACACACACACACACACACACACACACACACACACGCATGAACACACACCCTATCTATTGAGGAGCAGATCCTCAATAGACAACAAATATTTATGTACTCCTGGTTGTAGATGTTCTAGCCTACAGAACTACTCAAAATAAATGCCTATTGCTTATAGGTCACTCAGTTGATAGTATTTTGTTATAATGCTAAGACATATCTAATCATCAAACAGCTGATTGTCAATAGTCAAAGGGTGTGGGTCAAGGTGTGTGTGTGTGTGTGTGTGTGTGTGTGTGTGTGTGTGTGTGTGTGTGTGTGTAAAACCTTTCACTTAACAGAAGAATTCTTCTAAAGCATGTCAATATGGTCTAAAGAGAGTTGCCTTTGGATCCCGAGAAACAACTCTATCGCTAACTTTGTCTGTGAATTTCAGCGATACATTCATTTTGTTTTTCTTGAGATTTACAAATTCTGAAGCAAAAGAAGTCATCAGGTTTGAAGATCAAATGAAATTATTTTTTTTAAAAAATTAAGTGAAATTAGTGGGTGTTAAAACACATTAAGTGTGTTGATTTTATTCCTCGAGACTAGTGAAAGGAAATTTTATTATAAACTCAACCTCCAGAATAGCTAGACTAGACTGAAGAGTGCAAGAGAGCACATGCTCTGTCTCCTGGTTCAGCTCCGTTGGAAGGATTAAGTAAATCCCACTCATGCCTACAGAACTCTCACCTACCTCTGCTGCCTAAGTGACAAGAGACAGGGATCCAAATCAAGATGAACAGCAGCCAGCCAGGATGCTGGCTTGCTGTGCGCATCAGACAAGTTGGCTGTTGCGTTCTTATTTATGTGGAAAACACCTGGCAATCCTCATTTGCTGGCATCAAATCAGATCTTTCCAGGCCTACAGTGCTATACACATCAGCAGCTTAAGCGTATCATCTTGTTTGCAATAATTACAAAAGAACACTGCGGCTTAAGCTATAACCTCCGTGAGAAAGAGATCCACGCTAGACTCGGCTTCACGTTCAGCTCGCAGCAGAATACCTTGCGTGTAGTATGTGCTCAATAAATGTCTGAAATACACCCGTGGTGGGACTCACATGGAAGACCACAAAAATTAGGTATCCGGAGCATTTTGTTTAAAGTGAAATGGTTTTAAGAGCAGTTACAGAGTCGGGGGTCCCTGAAAGTATGTAAGCTTGTATTGCTTCTTCTCACCCAGTGCAGAGCAAGGCTCCCTCCAGACTTATTTAATTCACGTTATGGCCAGAACGAAGCAGGCAGCACAAGCGTCTTTCATCATCACCGTGAAATACCATCATCTGTTTCTGAAATGAAAGATGAAGCTCGTTACCAAATTTGGTTGCAAGATAATGTCTGATTCTTGGACTGAATTCCGAAAGGAATGTTTTTTACAAGCTGTTTTCAACCTCTACAAGAGTTTCACCCTCACTCTTTCACTATGCATCTGCAAACCCTTAAAGTTTTCTACGTTCCCCAATCTCCCCTACGCCTGCGGAAAAATCTATGTAAGCTTCTGGATTGAACTGCATTGCTCTACTCTCTGGCTGTTTCCTGACATGTGACATAATTCGCATGGCTTTCTCTACACAATCTTTCTTTGATAATTTAGTCCAGTATGTTCAAAGGGCAGAAGGGAAATTTCCCGTGGGCATGGGTTCTACCTTGCCACAAGCCCAACCAACTACTGTGGGCCAAGCCCTTTGAAGCCATGGACCCAATAAAACCTCTAATTATTAACTCAGGAATTTAGTTACAGCAACAGAAAACTATAGAATAACACATAGTCATTGGCAAAGTTGCGAAGAAATCCTTAAGAAAAATAGGATTAAACAAGTTAACATGTAGGGATAATACTCTAAATGGCTGTACATTCTGCTGATTAAAATGAAATGCATGGTAATTAAGAAAAATGATTTGGGAGGGGCTGCAAGTCAGTACAATATTACCCGCTGGGGGCACAGGAAATAGGGCTGTCTTTTAATCATTGAATCTGCAAATCACAGCTCATTCAAGGTGGCTTGGATCTGATGTGCAGGGCCTCACAAATGAGTTTCAGTGTCTGCTTGAAACTGGCCTCACAGCTTTATTTAGGTTAATAGCTATAAGGTGTGGCTTAAATGACTTTTTTTTTTTTTTTTTTGGCATTGGATGAAAGAGAGGGAAGAGAACCTGAAATATATAAATGAGAAATGTTATATCAGTAATATCTATAAATGTAATTCATGTTTGTCTTTCTTAAATTTCTATTAGCAGGTAAATTGTTTCTTGGTGTAGAAAAAGGAATATTGTTCAAAAATTGTATACTTCCCTTGAAATTTACAATGGATAAACTGGGAAGGGAAAAGTATTTCTAACAACTCAAGGCTGGGCACTGGCAAACAGATTTGCATCCAGAAATCTACTAATCTACGTAGCCCAGCATTCAAAAGGAAACTGATGAAGTAACTTTTGCCAGGGTACTTTGCTCCCTTTAAAAACGAAACCAAATAAAAAAGCCTTATGAATTAACAGAATCCTAGAGAAGTGAGAAATGACATCATCAGCTAAGAAAGTCTCTTAGAGGGGAAAGGCAGCTCCAAGGACTTCTTCCCGAGATGGAAGAAAAGCCCTGACATTGAAACTGACAATTGAAGGAAATAAAAAGCTCAAAGAGGAAGCATGAGATCAGAAAAAGTAAGGAGATGGCTGCCCCTGTGACTCTGCATTAACTAGGCCATGAGAAGGAAGTATAAAGGAGTATAATGGAGCCAGTGAAATGGTGCAGTGGGAAAGGGCAGTTGTTGCCAAGCCTGAGGACTTGAGTCCAACCCCAGGGTATACACTGGAGAAACAGACAGCCAGCTCCCTCAAGTTGTTCTCTGCCCACAGCCTGTGGCTGAGGTCCTCTTGTCCAGAACAGATGGGTTTTTGTACAGTAGGTCACTATTTATTGCTGGGTTTTTCTTTTACTCTGACAGACACTTGCAGCCTTCCTTCCCTTGGGGTGTAGCAAAAGAAAAGAAAAGCAAACCCACATGTCCGTGAACTCAAAATTCTGGAATTATCTCTGCGGCCAATGTCCCATAATATTTTGCTTGCAATCCCTCTCCATTTCCCTTTAAACTACTATTTTGTCACTAAACTGTCAACTATGACAAAGCAGTAGACTAACACCCTCTTACACCAAATGCTGTCACAGCAGCCCAAAGTCAGCTACCTCAACCCAACACAAACTAATAGAAAACCAATAGCATAGCCCAAGGAGATTGTTCAGTGGGTAAAACACAAGCATCATAAGATTGAGGACCAAAGTTCACATCCCCAGAACTCATTACATGCCGGCCTGACCTGGCAACCATCCTGTAATCCCAGAGCTTGGGATACAATGACAGGGTATTATTAAGGCAAGCTTGACTAACTAAATCTAAATTCAAGTGAGAGATCATACTTTTTTAAAAATTGCAATAGCAGAAGACTCCTGGTATAAATCTTTGCCTCCATACACACTCAGGCCTGAATACATGAATATACATCCACGTATACACACACACACACACACACACACACACACACACACACACACACACACACACTACATGTAAATGTATATGTATTTGTATATTTGTATATGTATGCAAATATTAAGTACCTAAATTAAAAATAAAAATTTAAAAATAGAGAACCAATCATTGAGATGGTCAATGAAAAAAAGTTCACTGTAGTTCACTATGAATCCTTAGGGGCTAAGAAGACACCTCTTTGTCCTTGAAGAGTCCATTGACTCAGTCAGTCAGTTCCTTTTTACATTTGCCAGAACTGTTTCAAAACAAAATTCTAACAAGTTTAACTTCTGTGGATCTTAATTGAGTTTTGAAGCGATTTGAGATTTGGAATCTCTCCAGACCAAAAATGGTACAGAATCCTGTCCTACCACATGGCCATGTTATATTTATAGCCAGAAGAGAAGGAAGTGGCATATAGAAAGTGGAAATGGGCTTCAGAGACAGGGAGAATGGCTACAGCTTCGGTTTTTTAATAAGGCCCCAGCACAACTGACTCCATGGTGGGATGGAAGAACCACTCTGTGGTGGTTTGCAGATGCTTGGCCCATAGGAATTGGCACCATTAGGACGTACAACCTTAGTGGATTAGGTGTTGTAAGAAGTGTGTCACTGCATAGATGGGCTTTGAGGAATTCTATGATCAGGCTCTACCCATTGTGGATGAGAGCCTCCTCCTAGCTGCTTGCTGAATACTCTACCTGGCTGCCTTCAGGTCAAAATGTAGAACTCTTGGCCCCTCCAGCACCATGTCACCATGCCTATTGCCATGCTTCCCACCATGATGATAATGGACTGAACCTCTAACAATGTAAGCCGGCCTCAATTACATGTTTGTCTTTATAAGAGTTGCCTTGGTCATGGTATCTCTCCATAGAAATAATAGTAAGCCATATTCAGACTGTAAAATTCAGCGTGCGGACAATACCATCCACCCAAATTAAAACAAAGGCCTAATCCATCAGAGTCCATCAGTTCTGGGAAAGTCTCAAAATGTATTAACCTTGCTTTTTGGGTTCTGCAGTCCCACTTTGGCTAATGGTTCTTGTTAACCAAAGTATGTCAACCCAGAGCTTTTTACTTAAAAGCTCAGTCTGAGAAAGTTTCAGTGCTATACTTGGATCCCAAACACCAAGTATAGCCACTGGCTTCCTAATAAAGATTTTCTACTGACTTAACCCCATATCTGAGTAGTCTTGTAATGAATCACCACTTGTGGTTAGCTAAGAACTACCACCTTGTTTCAGAAGTGGGCAGCTGTTCAGCATGTACAGAAACGACTTAAGGCAAAACTTGAAATCCACTCAGAGACAGCTTTAGAGCAACCCTGACAAACCCTGATGAGTGTGAACAACTCTTCCATCACCAACCCCACCATTTAGTCAGCCTTCCAATTTGGGTCACTGTTTTCTAGGGCTTTCATTAAAAATTGAGACACGGATAACAATTTACATCCCACATTAATAATGAGCTTCCCTGGTCTCACTTCTGAGCAACAGTTGCTTCACAGTGGGTTCTGTAGGGAACAAGACAATGGTGGAAACCATTGCTGAACACTGGGTTTCACAGGTTATTGTTGCTAGTCGCAGAGGCCATTGCAGTAGTGGTAATAGGTAAGGCTTAAAGCAGCAAGAACTTTCTTACTCTCTTTCGGGACTCAACTTACTTCCTAAAAGTTTCACTATGACCACATGCTACATGAGTGACCCTTAATTCTGATCTGTTGGAACCTAGTGCCAAAACACGGTCTGAAGCTGCTCACGCCATGAACTTAGCAACCACCAATGTCCCATACTACATTGCAGAGTGAATGTCTTTGGTGTCAACATAAATAACAATTAAGATTATTTTTTTAAAAATTAATAACGTTTGTGCATAGAATGCTAATGAAATGAGAAGATCCATTTTGTAGTAAATAGGGAGTATTTCCAAAGAGACTGAGATATGGAAATACCAGAGGCAGAAAGAGATAAGATCTGGGAGCTGTTTCAGAAAGGACTGTGGCAAGGGTGGCATGAGAAGATGAGTTGATGGGCAGATATCCTTGCAGAAGTATTATTTATTAAGGTCCCGTTGGCCTTTGTACCAGGATATGATTCTAGAATAGTCTTTTCTGAGCTGTTCCATTGTTGTGACTGACACAGTCACCTCATTTTCATAATTTCGTTATTTTACTATTTCAATGCAAACAGCCTTTCGGTTGATTGGTGAACGAAACATTTTCTTGAACTCCATGGAGGCCCCGCACCTGCCCTGAAATGTATGCGAAGTTGCCCAGCCTTTGCCCCTGGCTTCAGAAACAGTGTGGTTAACCCTCACTCTTCCAAGGAGAGATGAACGGTCTGAGTTAGAGAGAACCAGAGGAGTTCCGGATCCTACTCAGGGTGTGGGTGGATCAAGAAACTAAAGAACACTCATCAAAGCTGCAAAATGGATAGCGATGGATAGCTTAATTTAAAATATATATATATATGTAAATGTAGAAAACCTTAAAACAACTAGCAAGGTCTCACATAAAGAAAATCTGTGAGAGGACTAGCAAAGTAGCTCAATGGTAGAACAGTCACTGACCGTGGACAAAAACCAGGGGTTGAGACAGAGCACACAAAAGACAAGCAGCATCAACCCCAAGTGACTTACAAACCTGTAATTCTTCGTCAGTTCCTCTTGTATCATTTCAGAAAAAAAAAAAAAAAAAAAAAAAGCTTACCCATTCCTGTTTCCTAGAATTCCTCCTCCTTTCACAGACCTTCCCTAGGGCAACATAATGTGTAATTTTACCATTTATAGAAACTTCCAAAAAGGCATTAAAATTTTTAACTGTGAAAAAGATTTAACCCAGCCATCGTTAATTATCAGTGAGCATTTTTCATTTCTACGGCATATACAATTTAACAACTGAAATACTATTAGGCTAAGATGCCTCAGTTTTCTAAGAATCTTATGAAAATCTTCAACCCTGCATCAAAGACATATCTATATAAAGATAATTAAAGACAAAATTTTGGTATAATTTCTTATTTGTTCATCTTTCCTGTGTAAATAAATAAAGTTTTTGGACATCCTTAGATTCTCTAACATCCCAAGGTTAATAAAACTTCAGGAGTATTTCAATTTAGAATTTGATTTTGTAAGGCTTGTCAAACCTATCAAAAAGTCCTTGGTCCTGCCAAGACTGAACCCCCAGTGGACGTGATTGTCAGGGGGAGGCGGTAATGGGGGAGGATGGGGAGGGAACACCCATATAGAAGGGAGGGGAGAGGTTAGGGGATGTTGGTCGGAAACCGGGAAGGGGAATAACAATTGAAAGGGAAATAAGAAATACTCACGTTAATAAAGATGGAGAAAAAAATAGAATCACAGACCACTATGAAAGAAAACCAAAATTTAAGAGTAAAATCCGAGAAAGCTCACATCATTATGCAAAAGTCCTCTCTTTAATGAAAAAGGTAAGTTTTCTTAAATAAAACATAAAATAGCATAAAACAGAAAAATTATTGATAAAACACAGAAATATATTATATATACCAACTACATTTTTATAAATGTAATTTTATTCTATTTTATTTTTAATAGAAGGATCTGAGAAATATTCTATTCAGACTCAATCAATGATTTTTCCAAGAAATTTTAACATCATCCCAACATGGGATAAAACTCTTATCATTTGACTTCCAGTATCAAAATTTAATTTTTATTGCAAAAGAAAATCCACTTATTTCCTTCTAATAATAGCCAATTCAGCCACAACATGGTTAATTTATAGGACTCATTTTGTATAAGTCACCTGCAATGCATCATACCCTTCAGTCATGTGATCTCTTCCATCACATGGGGACAACATTCACTCTATATTAGAACAAAACCACTTTCTTTTTCCCTCAACAACAACAAAAAATTATTCTGATATTTCTAAACTTTCATCAAACACACTTTTTTCATAAACCATTGCTTTACTTATATGACATTTCCCCTATCTCTCATTTAATTACTAGATATCAATTGCAATTTTAATCTTAGATAAATGTGCCCTAACATTGTGAGGACTAACATTTCCAGATATAATGTTTTCAAAATATGAAATTTTTCACACGGATTGACACACCTAAAAACATTTATTTTCTCTTTATTATATAAAGACAAGATGCTGAAGTAGGTAAAAATTATGATTAATGATTAATGTTTTAGTATTTTTAAAGAATTTTGCTTTGCGTTATGGTTCTAAATATCAAAAGGGTTTGTAAACTTTGAGGTGCTCACCATCATTTCCTAATTATTTATGCCTAATTATTTCACTCATTTTTAGCAAAAAATTTGAATTGCTAATGAAAAGCAAAGCTACCTAGCTATCATCATAAAGTACAAAAGCAAAATAAAATTTGTATTTTCATTAGACCTCTGAGATTTCCTACAATGACCTTCCCACAAGGTCATTCCAGACTCACCTGACTCTCAGCACCTACATGGTACCCAGGACAAAGAGCATGGCTTACGTTTCTTCTTGACTTTAGTACCAGATCTGACTGTCTAGGCAGAACACAGAGGACAGTATGAAAATAAAATAGAAATGTTTTATTAAAGCAACAATGATAGAGTTATTAAAAATACAATTCTAAGTCTGGGATGTGGCTCAGTGATCATGCTTGACCAATAGGCATGAGGCCCTGATAAGATCCCCAGAACAGAAAAAAAGGAGGAGGAGGAGGAGAAGGAGGAAGAGGAGAAGGAGGAGGAGGAGGAGGAGGAGGAGGAGGAGGAAGAGGAGGAAGGGAAAGAAGGGAGAGGAGAAATGAATAAAAATCAAGGGAAGCTGAGCAGAATTCACACACTTATGGTTGTCTAAGCCTCAGCTACTTGTTGCAAGTAATCTACAATATATCTATAGGTAATGTTAGGTAACAATTTACTATTGATAGGGAAACCTAGTTATGTATAGAGACAGCTCTGAGCCAGATATAATTCACCATGTCTTAGTCAATTCAATTTCCTTTGGACTTTTTTCAGCTCTATGTTCTCTACCCACTTTCCTTTGGCTCTCCCAACATGCACTGAAGTCTTAGCCATCCCTACACAGGAATCTGAAAGAAGACAGTTCTCAACTTATGGCCACTAGGCAGCAAATGACCAAAAATTACAATCCTCAGAAGTACCTGGACCTTCTATTCATTCTCAATTACTTTCTGGTTACACTGACTAATCTAGTTGTGGGGTCTGTAATAGTCTATAGCCAAGCTGACCAACCCTGTAAGGTATCGACCCTATGTAAACTATCGCACCTGCCCAGATATGTTTGCTCAGACGCTTTCTTAACCCTGGAGGTCAAAGAAGCCAGTACATTCTACCACAGAGCAATACCTTAAAGCATTCTTTTTTGTTATTAATTGAAAATAGATTCTTCTCACATACAATACATCTTGATCATAGTTTTCCCTCCCTCTACTTCTCCCAGTTATCTACCATGATCTCCCCTCTCCCTGATCCACTCCACTTTTGTCTAGCATTAGGAAAGAACAGGCCTCTGAGAAACAAAAACCAAACATAACAAAACAAAATCCGTAAGACTGAAGTCCTCACACCAAAGCTGGACAAGGCAACCAACTGGAGGAAATGAGTCCCAAGAGCAGACAAAAGAGTCAGAGACATATCCACTCCCACAGTTAGGAGTCCCACAAAAATACCAAGCCAACATCCACAACATAAACAGAGGACCTGGTGCCGATCTACGCATGCCCTGTGTTTGCCGCTTGCTTGTCTCCGTGAGTCCATGTGTGCCCTGCTCAACTGACTCAGTGGGAAGTGTTCTCATGGTGTCCTCCATGCCTTCCGACTCCTACATTCATTCCTGCCCCTCTTCTGAGGTATTTCCTGAGGTAGGCAGACCTGATGGAGACCCTCTCTCCAATGTCTGGCTATGGGTCTCTGAGTCTACTCTCATCTGCCAATGGAAGAAGCCTCTGATGACGAAGCCTTCTCTGTGAGCATCAGAGAATATTATGGGGAATCATTTTATTAATTTTTAAGGCCAGTCATGTTTGGTTCTATCCTAGGTCTCTAAACCATGAAGTCTCCAGTTCCTGGCCACCCAAGCAGTATCTGCCATGGGCTCCGTTTTGTAAAGTGAGTGCCTTGAACCATTCTTTGAGTAGCTGCCCCTACGCTCAAGCAATCTCAAGCGGACAGTATTTCATTGCAGCTTTCTGACTCTTCCACTGCATTCTACCTACAACAATCTCCTAAGGAAAATACTGGGTTTACAAACATATTTTGGCAGTTTGGGCTTCTGTCAGGGGAAAAAGAGCGCGCACGCGCGCGCACACACACAGAGTACTTTGAAAATTTTATGTTCATGAAGATTTTAATTGTAAATTTTTGCGGATCGTTAAGTCCATTCTGTAGTTTTAAAGCAGGAAATATTTGCAAATATTACAATGAGATGATCGCAGCAAAAAGAAGGTTGAGAAGATAAAGCAGAAACATCATTCCTGTGGTGGCCAACAGGCCACCTGTTGGGAGACTGCTCCCAAATGTGAGTGGATGGCAGGATGATGGGAGATGATGGAACTGACAGGAAATGAGCAAACCGAAAGGTCATCAGGTCGTTGGAAAGCTTCAGGAGACACTAATGCTGATCTTCTGGGCTGGGTTTCCTTCAAAGAGAATTCTTACAAGAAAGCCTGACCTATCAATCCCTACCAATCCCTCTGACACCCTTTCTCACCATACAAACTCTTCTGCACACACTCCCACCACTGTGAAGCTATCTACCATGAGGCATTGATAGAGCCCAGCAAAATCCAGTGTCAGGCTCTCGGACCTCCAGACTCGTCAATTATATAAACTTCTTTTCTTTAAAACTTTCCCAGCCTCATTTATTCTATTTGAATGAAAAATACCTTAGCTAATTCTTTACAAATTATTTTTTGAAGAAGATATTGAATTAAAAGAACTAAAAGCAGAAATAGACATGTTTTTTTCTGCTCATTTTCTCATACTTATTGGCATTTTTGTTTTGTTTTACTTTAAAGTGAGTCTCAACCACATTCTAGGTTATTATAATGGAGTCTGCAATGAAAATATAAAAGAAACATGGGGGATAGCAGCTGTGCTTATATTTTGGCTTTCCACATGCTCATGGGTATGTTGTATCACTTTAAGAAAAATGGGAAATGTTCAGAATGAGGCCCAAAACTAATGAGATTTTCAGAAGTCATAGTACTTGATAATAGTGAGCTATTAACTTTTTACTATATACCTTCCATTTAAAATTTAGTATAAATCATACGCACATACATGCATGTGAAGTATACACGCACTTTATACTGTTTGCTTTGCATATTGCCACTTTACTAAGCACTTACAGAAAATTAGAAAAAATGTACTTGGTAGAATCAAAATATTAGAGGAGTGCTGGCACAAGGCTGTAATCTCAGGATTCAGTAGACTAACATGGGACTACAAGATCAAACTCGAGATCTGCCTGCTTCTCCCTCCAAAAGTGTAACCATCACTGACCAGCTTTTTTTTTAAAATGCATTTAAAAAATATTCACTGGTGTTTGACTTACAATTGGGTTGGTATGAGAGGAAAGAACCTGCCAGGCTCAGTGATGCTTAGGATTTTTTAATACAAAAGATTTCCTTACATTATGCTGCAAGTTTCCTTTCCATTCTTGGGAAAAGTTAGAAGACATATATCTTTAAAGCTTCGTTTACTATTTAAAAACAGTCTAGCTTTGCTCAGTGGCAGTATCGTAGCCAATGAGGTTTATCCGAGGCGTGATTACTGCTAATTGAAAACTAAAAACAATCTAAATTTAAGCCACCACACCTGAATGGCTGGATATATACTGTAGCTAGGATGGAGAGCTGTCTCGTGACTGAATAGCGATGCTGGAGTTAAAGCGCAGTTATTCAGCGTTAGAATGAAATCGATCAGCTTTACCTTTGTATGGAGTCCTAGCCAATCACAATATCTATCATCAACGTCTATAATAACAGATCGTTTCACAACAGTTCAGATTTTTTTTTGTTTGTTTGTTTTTACTTTTGTTGTTTTTTGTTTGTTTCTGTTTGAATGGGAAAGAGGAGGAGTTCTCACTATGCTGTCTGAGCTGACTTGAATTCTCTATTTCCTGGTGCTACATCACTGAGCCTGGCAGGTTCTTTCCTCTCATACCAACCAATTGTAAGTCTTTTAATGAGAAAGTGCCTTGTATGCAGACAAAACACCAGTGCATATTTTTTAATTCATTTTTTTTAAAGCCGGTCAGTAATGGTTACACTTGGGGAGGTTAGAAGCAGGCAGATCTCTGTGAGTTCAAAGCCAGCTTGCCAGCCTAGTCTACAAAGTGAGTTCTAGGGCAACCAGTGCTATTACACAGAGTAACCCTATCTCCAAAAGGGAGGGGGCGGGCTTACTGCCCTTTTTCTATTCTGGGTGAGAATTTGGGTGCCTAGGTCCTCACAGTTGCTTTGAGCCTACTATCTTGGTGGGGCAACTTCAAAGTCAGCAGAAAAAAACAAGTTGCTAGCAAAGCTGAGAGAAAACGCCTCGCTCGGATGTCAGACAAAACAATGTGTTTTCATCTTACTCTCTTAGCTAACTCACAGACAACGTGTCTACCACAGATAGTAGCTTAAATGGGTGAAATGAGTAAGGAAAAACGCAAGAACAAGGTTGCTTCAGAATTGGAAGATTTAGCAGAGTATGTTTGTTCTCCCGAAGAAAATATGTCTTCATAAAGTTTTTTGGTTTTTTTTGTTTTGTTTTGTTTTGTTTTGTTTTAATCCAGGAAGATTTGAACTCCCAGACATACTAAAATCATTACCTAGTCTCTACTTAGACATGAACAGGAGAGGGATATACTGATATTAACTTATTCCTAAGCTCTTTCCATCCCCTCTACCTGACAGAGGACAGAAAGGGAGGAAGGAGGAGAGAAAGGGGACAGGAAGCCAGGAGGGGGACTAAGGAGGGAAGAAGGCCAAGACCCAGCGGAAAGAGTAGGGGGGTGGGGAGGATGGAGAAAAAGAAAAGACAGGAAAAGAAAAAGGCTTGGCTCTCCATTTCACTCTGTATTTGAAATGACCTAGTTCTGCAAGAACACCCCCCACCCCCACCCCCACATACACACAGTGTCAGTAAGCGCGCTGATGGTAGGAGACACCCCTATCATCCCAACTTAGCCAGGACACAACTCAGCCACACTGGCCTCAAGTCTTTTTTTTTTTTTTAATTCTGCTTGGCTTGGCCCTGAGTAAACCAGCCTAGGCAAAGACTGAAAGGGAGGATTAGGCCCAGGGAAAGCATTCAGATGCAGGCTGCTCTGGGCAGGCAGGCGTGGAGTCTCCGGTTAACACACTGTGACTGGGACACAGCTGGCTTTGCATACGGACATTAAATATACAGCACCACAGTTTGGTCCCGGGCCCGGCCTTAGGCTGGTGGCACTGGGCCATTTGTCTCCGCCAGCCAAGGCCTGGCCCTGGTTTCCACGATACCGGGAATGCCCCACAGTTCGCCTTCACACCTGTTAGGGGCTTCTCCACTCCTGCCATCAATCCAGCGGGAGCCCCCCGCAGCACTGGCCCACGGTTGCAGAGATGGCCAAAGGGGACACCGGCAGAGCTCTGCACCTTTCGGGGCAGACCCCTGTGAGTCCCGGCGACGGAGGCTGGGCGGGGCGGGGACCCGGGAAGGCGGGAGAGGTCGAGCCGGGCGGAGAGGGGCCTGGGAAGGGCCGGGGGAAGGGCGATCTCCGCTCGCGTAACGCTCCCCGAGGCTGCCGCAGAGGCGGCGGGGCTGAGCCACGGAGGGGATGGAGCTGCCACCAGCCTCGCCTCTCTTCCCCCACAGCCCGGGTGTCGCCTCCCCTTGCCCGGCCGCGCCACTCCTTAGGCCGTGCAGGGTGATCGCCAGCGCGAGCGCGGGCGCGGGTGGGCAACACCTCACCCTGGACTGGAGACCAGGGCGCGCCAGGGCAACCGCACGGGGACTCCTCGCGTCCCAGGTGACCTGCACGTCTCCCGAGCGCTGGAAGACCCCGATCCGAACGAAGCTGCGTGCCCTTCTCCCCGGTCCCCGGGGCGGGGAATCGTTGTGGGGCTCGGCCGCTGGGCCCCGGGCTCCCGGGTAGCCCATGGCGGGTAGCGACGTGGCTAGTGAGGGGTCATCGCCGAGGGGCGGCGCGACCCGGAGAACCGGGGCCACCGGCGGGCTGCGGAGCCAGACGGCCGCCAGCTGCCCCCAGCCGCTGTCCGCTGCTGAAGCTCCGGCCGAGCGTGGCGCGCTGCCCGCCTGGATGCGCCTCTACTTCTATGGGATGCACGGCATCACCCTGGACGTGCTGGTGTCCTCTGCCAGGCGCTTCGCCCGCAGCCTGGATCTGCGGATGCTGGGCTTCTCTTCGCCCTACCGCTGCCTCCTGCACTCGCTCACCCACTTCGCCCTGGAGCAGCTCTACCTGCAGCGGCCGCGTTGCCCCAGCGCCTTCCTCTTCAATTTCCTGCTCTACCCCTCTGCGCACGTCGGGCTGCAGACCCTGGCGGGTCAGGCGCTCCGGCTCAGCCTAGGCGGCGGGCCGGGGGGCGCAGCAGAGCCGGGGGCGCTCGACCTGGCGCTGCAGTACGTGCTCGCGCTCTACCACGGCCAAGTGTTCCTGAAGCGCTTCCTGCGTTTGCGGTACCCACGGCAGCGGGAGCAGCAAACCAGGGACACAGTACCCGCAGCCCCGGACGCCCAGAGCCTTTGGGAGGCTGGTGGCCAGCGACGAGGACCCCAAAGTCCAAAGGGCATAGAAAGATCCCCTACCCAGGGACTGCCTGACCTCCTTCGCTTCCTTTTCTTCGGAATGCACGGCTTTCTGGATGAGATCTTCTTCACCTTCTTCTTCAATGTGCTGGGACAGGGGGACGGGACCAGCAGTGGTCACACATCTCTCTGGTCTTTCTTCATGTATGGAAGTTGTAGTTTCGTGGTGGAAAAACTCTACTTCCACCTTCAATACAGTCGTGGCTGGGGCACGTGGAAGCGGGTGCCCATCTACGTGATCTTCATCTATGCTTGGGAGTTTTCCTGGGGTCTGGGACTTCGCATGTGCGGGGCCTGTTCCTGGGACTATTCTCACTACCCGCTTAATTTCATGGGTCTCATCACCTTGATGTATTTACCGGGTTGGCTGTTTCTTAGTGTGTACCAGGACCTTCTGTCCAACGTGTTGTGGCGGGTGCAGTATGTCCCAACGAACTAAGTTTGGGGGGATGCGGGGGTGAAGAAAAGAAAGTTATTGGGATCTGAAAAATGATGCAATTTATTTTTCCACATTTTAAACAAGGTGGCTTTGCTTTCTGTCTTTTAATTTTTTTATATACACTTTACTAAACTCTTCCAACATGTTCTTGACATTTTAGTTTTCTGGACTACTTGGAATCTCTATATGTAAAGTTCAGTACTTTGGAATGTTACTCAAAAATAACTCAGAATATTTAACTCATCAACAATTAAAACTTTATGAGGCCAAACAGCAAAACCACTCGACCTTAACATCAGGAACGGGTAGTATTCACGTGACCTCCAGGAGCGATAGCTACATATTTTTTTGTTCCTCTGCGGAAGTTTTCAGACCAGAGAACGGTGACGACTTCAAGTTTCTGATGTAATGATCTGTTTACTTTCTTTTCGATGCAATTTCATTCCCACCTTCTTTCCATGTTTACCCAGTGGCGGCTGAAACTCCATGTCTTTTACTTCAGAAACTTCAGTCCACAGCTATTAAAGTGCCTCTGTCCAGCATACAGGTGAGAGGAAGCTGGCAAGTGTGAAAACATCCCATGAACACATTTTGACATGAGGAAGTCCTTTCTGTCAACCCCAATAGGTGACACTGTGTTGAGATATTTGATCGCCATCTTGGAAATGATTGCTTTCCAATGTTGGCTAGCCTTAAACACTACCTGTGTTAACATTGACCAGACCATGGTGTTATCCAAACTTTTGTAACTGTGCAATAACTTACTCTTTACCCTATATGTCCCAGGGTCAAGTGACTTAGACCACCTTCAATAGTGTTCTAACTCTAAGGACCCTTTTTCTACACAGAGTTTCAAATATAGAAAAAGTGCTTTGGAAAAAAAAAAAGAATCTGAATTCTCCCTCTAATTACATTAGGCCTAATCGTTTTCTCTACTAACTGATGTGTTTTCTCCATATTTTCCCCAAAGTTCCCTTTTTTAAAAAAAAATAAAAATTCCAGGCCCAGAATTTGGGGTCAGGCTGATGCAGTAATAGACAGTATAAATCCATGATAGCTTTTTGACAGCTTATGATTAATTCATGTCTAAAAGCTTCAAAGTTAAACGAGATGATGGAAGCCATTCTAAGAAGTGATATCTAATTGATTAATAATGTACTCTGAGGGTGTTTGTTGTTTTATTGTATTTAGAAGACCAAGTAGGATGGAGTGTGGCTCAGGCAAGGATGACCAATAACCTCTCAGCTTTCAGAACAAAGATAATTAGGAAAACTTAGAACGTGTCTTAATGAGTTTAAATCTTCAATTCGCCTGTGCTGTAAAAAGGGATGCTTTTGTTTCAAGGAAAGAAAACGTTGCTATGAAAGTAGAAAAGACTATATATTTACATGTGATGTCCAGTTCTGATGGTGTTATAGTCATCTATCCCCTGAGCTAAACTATAAGTAATGATGTGTAATCAACCGCCCCTGTGAGATGGATGACGGCCAACTAATTCTTTTCATCAGCCAAAAGTTAAAAGGCTCTATGTCTACCAAAGGCTTCTCATAAGATTTTTATGACAGTTTGTCCCGGGTCAAAGGTTTCTGAAAATGCTTGAGGGGAAACTTATCTAAATAGAGGCAGTAAAGCTAGACACTGGACGAGGTGTTTGTACTTCTAATGGGACACGTGCAAGGGAATCTAAGTTTAGTGTATCACGGCTGCACATCGCACACCCCTGGCAAGGTCAAGTCAGCACCTGGGCTGTTGAAATGCTTATTAAACTGTTTGCACTCATCCCCTGCATCTGCTGCTCTCAGAGCCACAGAGGAGCCCACTAGGCTCCTCTGACTCACAAAAACCCCATGTACGGACACACAACATTTTGTTCTCCTTTTAACACTTCCCCATTAAAGGACAGAGCAAAGTTTTCACTCATTAGACTTCTTTAAATATAGTACCCAGACACTTTCCAGGTCCATATGGACACGGCAATGAACCACTAGACAAATCTTTTTCCTTATGAAGTTGGCAACCTGTTTTGATTTATTTCAAATTACACTCCTTTTGTTGTTGTTGCTGTTGTTGTTCTGTTGTTGTTGTTGTTGTTGTTGTTGTTGTTGTTCAAGACTGTTGGTTTGGTAATGAGAAATGAATAGCTGGAGTTGTAACTCTCATCAGTCCTGTCCCAGGAACACAACAATCCCTCATTCCTAAAATTAACCCGACTAACAGTCCCTCTGCCAGTTCTGAAAAATGCTAGTTGTGTCTTCAGGAAGTGATTAGCCTGTTAGTGCATTGTTTTAAGGCTTCTCATTGTATGTTTGCTCCACTTTTTAAGGGAGTCATTTTGCTATGGTCTTTGAACCTTCAGGAAAAGAAAACTGTCAGATCATTTAACTTGGTTAGTATTAGTAGTTTAGAAGTGGGAGTGATAAGGCAGTATGATAGTTAATATTTAAAAAGCATTTGCTATGTGACAAAACTTCCCTAAAATGTTTATGTATGTGTATTATATAGATATCAAATGAAGAACACATTCTTAAATACTATGCCTTAAGTGAATATGCATATAGTATATATTTTAAGTACATATTCATATATGTGTATATATTCACTTAAACTTGCAACAATCCTGCTTTTATAGATGAAGGCAATAAAACTGAAGCCCAAGATATACCGCTTTGTCGCATTTATATTTGAATTAATGAACGCTGGATTCCTCAGTTTATTATTTAACAACAGCTTGACTGTGCCTCAGTCTAATGGCCTCAGCGAGTTAGACCTCGTCTGGACTGTACTTCCCTTGACTGTTACAGTTGCACAGACATTGTTTGCAAAGGATTCACGTTGCTCTTTTAGTATATGGTTCATAATGAAGTAATTAATATCAGGATAAATAGCCGACAATCAGCCTTTTACATTTAAATACAATGCCTTATATTTAATCAGTGCCCTGAAAGGAAGTGCATCCTGTAAGCTAAAATTCTCTGCAACACAAAAAATATAAAACTAACGTGCTAAGATGCAAAGTAGGTCATATCACAAGGTACGAATATATATAATATTGATCACTGTTATACGTTAAATATTGTACCTAAGGCAGATACCATTGTAAGAACTAAATACACCCAAAGTGAGAAAAGTTTCGGTCAACTGTGATGACACACAACTGTAATCCTAGAACCGAAGCTGCTGCAGCAGGAGGATTGCAGGTCTGAGGTCACTCTAGGGTACATAATGGCATCCTGCCTTTTAAAAGGAACTACTTTTACAAAGACATTTATTCTGAGTTATACTGAGAAAATATACTCTTAATGGGAAAGCATAAAAGTAACAAGTGTGCTTAACATATATACATGCTGAGATTTCCTTTTAGAAGTACTTGAAATTTTAAATCAATTCTATTAATTTCTGTGAATCTAAAGAGGAATATAAGCTCTTGAATTTTCCTGTTAACAATGGATACAGAAGTCCAGATATCAAAGAAAAACCCCAATAAAGTTAACACCTTGCATTACTTCGAGCATTTCCATTAGTCTGTGTACTTTATTCTGTTGCCTTTTGATAATTGCCGGTCCATACTGCCACCAGGCAAGACACGGGGTTTGAAAAGACATGCCCTGTTTCACTGTTGGAAAAACATACCTAATTGGCTAATCCGATCTTCTAACAAAAACCTTTTTTTAAAAGAATTTTTATTACTTTGAAATAGTGTCGGTCAGTTTGGCAGGCCTGGTTCTGTCTCAGAAGCATGGAGGAGGGTTTTGTGGGCGGGCTTGGCTCATCCTTCACATTGGAGGTTCATCGAGCATCTGTCTATCTGAAGCTAGATATATCCATGAAATATAGCCTGCTCTCATGAAACACTTAGTAAGGAGAAAGGAAAAAATATCTGTCCCTGTAGTAAAGCCAGGATTTCCATATATTAAAAGGCATTACAACTCTTTACCTTTTCAATTAATTTAGAGTGCACAACAGTCCTTCCTAGAGGTACAGAAAGTAAAAATAAAGAAACGAACTAGAACCTTGTCCCTTCGCCTCCCTCCAAGGGACACATGAACACCTACTTTGTGGTATCATGATAGGGCAGTAAGAGGAGGTTCTGTTGTGTTGCCAGGACTCTTTTTTTTCCTCTTCTTGTAGACTTGGTAGCAGAGGGAGGAACAGAAGTGGTGATTGTGTGTCTAATGGAACCTATTCATTAGACCTGGCCTCATTCAACTTTTCACACTGTGGCAGCAGGCCATCGCTCAGGCGGTTAATTCCAGTCACAAGCAACCCAGATTGCAAAACGCTCCATGGTGTGTGAAGAGAAAGATTTCTAGTGGAAACACTTTCTCATGACTAAGAAAAAAGATAAAAATGGATACTATTTGTCTTAATTTTAAAATGATCTTTTCAAGATTACTGGGCAGGGAGGGAGGAGCAGGAGGGACCAGTCCTTGAGGTAAAAGCTAATTTACTTTTTACCTCTAAAGCTCCCACACAATGTGAAACTTGTCATGAAACCATTTTCCCAGCTGGAAATTAATTTGTGTTTACTATGATTAAGAAGATTTAAACTTTGGAAGACACTGAAAGAAGCTATGCCACCTAAGGAATTAGACCTTTTACACAAAGTCTATTCTCTATCCATAAAAGAAGCAGGCTTCTGAAACATTGTGAGCCAATAGCTTGCCATTGATTCCATGGATGATCACTCCTCCTCTTCCTCCTCCTCTTCTTCCTCCTCTTTCTTCCTCCTCCCCCTTGTCCTTTTCCTCCTTCTCTTCCTCCTCCTCCTCCTCTTCTTCCTCCTCTTCTTCTTCCTCCTCTTCCCCTTCTTCTTCCTCCTCCTCCACCTCTTCTTCTTCCCCCTCCTCTTCCCCTTCTTCTTCCTCTTCCTTCTTCCTCTTTCTCCTTCCTTCGTCCTCCTCCCTTCCTCTTCTTCTTCCTCTTCTTCTTCTTCTTCTTCTTCTTCTCCTTCTCCTTCTCCTTCTCCTTCTCCCTCTCCCTCTCCCTCTCCCTCCTCCTCCTCCTCCTCCTCCTTCCTCCTCCTCCTGTCCTCCTCCTGCCTCCTCCCTCCTCCTCCTCCTCCTCCTCCTCCTGTTCCTCCTCCTCCTTCCTCTCCTCCTCTTCTTCCTCCTCTTCCTCCTCCTCTTCCTCCTCCTCATCCTCCTCCTCTTCCTCTCCTCTTCCTCTTCCTCTCCTCTTCCTCCTCTCTTCTTCCTCCTCCTCTGCCCCTCCCTTTCTCTCCTCCTCCTCTTCCTTCTCCTCCTCTTCTTCCTCTTCTTTCTCTTCTTCCTCTTCTTTCTCATCCTCCTCCTCTTCTTCTTTCTCCTCTTCCTCTTCCTCCTCCTCCTCTTCCTCTTCCTCTTCTCTTCTTCCTCCTCCTCTTTCTTGTCCTCTTCCTCCTCTTTCTTCTTTTATAAGAAATTCTTTTTCTCTAATTGAAAATCACCATGTTTAATTTTGTCATACTATGACTTTATTATTCAAATGATGAAAGGCTTTCATAATTTCAGAATATGATTATTTTGAAAATAAAATCACCTTGGATACAAGTACAATAGTTGGCTAAATTCAGGAACCCTGCATGAGTCACTGAGGCCGCCACACAGTTAAATCTAGGAAACATTTGAACTCTCTTAGCCTACAGCATATCACCTAGGGAAAGTACCTGCTAATTTATCCAGCTGAACTTGGTGTGAGGGGGAGGATAGTTGAATGGACAAAGATGTGGCTCACTGATTAGAAGTTCTTGCCACACAGTATGAGGACCTCAATTTGGATGCCAGTATCCACATACAAACGTGGGCATGGTCATGTGCACCTGTAACTCCAGCACTGTGGAAGATGACAAGGGAGCGGTAGGGAGGACAGGTTACTGGGGCTTCCTGGGCCAAAAACCCTGCTTCAAATTCAGTGATAGACCTTGTCTCACGGGAATATGGTAGAGAGTGATGGGCCAAGATAATTGATGTCCTTTCCGGGCCTTTTCTCATAAACCTTCACTCCCACCCTAGCATATACCTCTCCTCCCACGAAACACATGAATTAAGAGGCCAAAGAGAAAAGGAGATAGCCAAGTACTGTTGAAACATGCCATAAGTCAACATGAACATTTGAAAGCTTGCACTTAACATATTAATAACAAAAAGAGTTACATATGTGATCACCTTATAATGTAGATAAATACTATATGCAATATATCGTACATATCTTTTATACCTTCAGTTCAGTTCCTATAGTTCTGTGATGGTTTGCATATGGTTGGCTCAGGGAATGTCACTATTAGAAGGTGTGGCCCTGTTGGAGGAAGTGTGTCACTGTGGGGGTGGGCTTGGAGACCCGCCTCCTAGCTGCCCAGGGATGTTCAGTCTGTTCCTGGCTTCCTTTGGGTGAAGATGTAGAACTCAGCACCTCCTGCATCATGCCTGACTGGATGCTGCCATGCTGCCATGCTCCCGCCGTGATGATAATGGACTGAAGCCAGCCCCAGCTAAGTGTTGTCCTTTACATTGGTCATAGTATCTGTTCACAGCAATAAGACCCTAATATTCCTATAGAATAGTAAATCCCGAACTTCAAATATTTTGAAAAACCACTATCTGGAAAGAACAATGATGAGGGAGGTATGTAAAATGGTCACATTATATTGTTCTGTACCTTCATTAACTTTCAAAGGTTGAAGGAAATTTGCTCTCATACATTAATGACAGAAAATTGTTTTCTTACTAACCTTTTATTAAAGCAATAGACGGGCAGGAAGAAAAACTGAGTTTCCTGGAGTACAACAGAACAAGCATTCAAACTTTAAGCTCTTTTTTTATTCAATATTTTATTTATTTACATTTCAAATGTTATGCCAGTTCCCAGTTTTCTCTCAACAAACCCCCTATCCCCACCCACTCCCTCCCTCCTCCCTGCATTGGCATTCCCCTACACTAGGGCATCGAGCCTTCATAGGACCAAGGGCCTTTCCTCCCATTGATGCCTGACCAGGCCATCCTCTGCTACATATGCGGCTGGAGCCCTAGGTCCATACCTGTGTGCTCTTTGGTTGGTGGTTTAGCTTCTGGGAGATCGGGAGTGTCTAGTTGGTTGATATTGTTTTTCTTCCTATGGGTTTGCAAATCCCTTCAGTTCCTTCAGTTCTTCCTCGAGCTCCTCCACTGTGGTCCTCAGGCTCAGTGCAGTGGTTGGCTTGTGCATCTGCATCTGTATTGGTCAGGTTCTGAAGAGCCTCTTAGGAGACAGCCATACCAGGTTCCTGCCAGCAAGCAATTCTTGGCATCAGCAATAGTGTCTCTGGATTTGGTATCTGCAGAGGGGTTAGATCTCTAGGTGGGGTAGTCTCTGGATGGCCTTCCTTTCACTCTCTGCTCCACTCTTTATCCCTGCATTTCCTTTTAACTGAAGCAATTCTGGATTAATATTTTTGAGGTGAAATTTTTCTAATCTTGTATAATAAATGGATTATTGGCCAAGATACAGTGGTTTTAATAATAAATCAGCTGAAGTTTCTCCCCATTGTTCAGGTGAAGAAATCATAGGTAATTATAAATCAAAGATCATAGAACTGTAAATCCCTTTTTTTGGTATATTTCTTTATTTACATTTTGAACGTTATTCTCTTTCCCTGTTTCCTGCCCATAAGCTTCCCTTTCCCCTTCCCCTTCCTTTCCCCCTCCCCCAAAAGGGTGTTTCCCCCATCCACCCTCCCTTACCACCATCCCCTTCCCCCCGACAGTCCCCTCCACTCGGGGTCCAACCTTGGCAGGACTGAGGGCTTCTCCTCCCACTGGTGCCCAACAAGGCTATTCTCTGCTCCATATGCAGTTGGAGCCCAGGGTCAGTCCATATATAATCTTTGGGTAGTGGCTTAGTCCCTGGCAGCTCTGTTTGGTTGGCATTGATGTTCTTATGGGGTTGCAAGCCCCTTAAGCTCTTTCAGTCCTTTCTCTATTTCCCCTAAAGGAAGTCCCATTCTCAGTTCCTTGGTTTGCTGCTAGCATTCGCCTCTAATTTGATATGTTCTGGCTGTGTCTCTCAGGAGACATCTATATCTGGTTCCTGTCACCATGCACTTCTTACATTCATCAATCTTATCTAGTTTGGTGGCTGTATATATATGGGCCACACGTGGGGCAGGCTCTGAATGGCTGTTCCTTCAGTCTCTGCTCTAAACTTTGCCCCCATATCCACTTGTATGGGTATTTTTGTTCCCCCTTTTAGGAAGGAGTGAAGCATCTGCACTTTAGTTATCCTTCTTCTTGAGCTTCATGTGGTCTGTGGAATGCATCTTGGGTAATTCGAGCTTTTGGGTTAATATCCACTTATCAGAACTGTAACTCTTAAGAAAACCAGAGATTATCTAGCTTGTCTACGAATATCATGCAGATCTTCAGGACCTATACCTACCATCTTCTGATCACAGTTAATAACAGAGATCATCTAATCTACTCAAACCTCCATTGTCAAACCATCTGCCACCACCCTGTGACTTAATTTACTAGACAACGCCTTGAGGCCATTCAATTTGAGGAGGTTATACTTCAAATCCAAACACTGAGCTAGTAGAGGTGAGGAGATATTGTTTCAATACTAGACAGCAGTAATTAAGAATTTCTCCAGATAACAAAATGTAATTTCAATTTCATTATGTATGAATATAAACAAGAATCACTCTGTGCGTAGTAGGAAAAAATAACTAACTTAATTTTTTACATTCTTCCCCTTTTTGCTTAGGAGTTTCTCTTAGCACAAAACTCAGTTTCTTTGAGTTTATCTACATTATAAGTTATTTTTAGTTAGTTATCTCATTATGGAATCAAAATTAGATAATCAGATAATCACCTCGAAAATCTGAATTTAAAAGTGAGATGTACACCGGAACTGTCGTGGTTGGCTAATGTGTTTGGTTATATGACTTCCACAAAAGCTAATTTGGTCATTTTTCCCTTCTTGAGGTCTCTAGATTATTTTTGATTTTAAAAATGACATTCTGGATTTTGGTAAGTTTTGTATAAAACAAATGAAAATAAAATGTTTCAATTTATTACCTGTTTAATTACTGATTATGGCAAGTGGTAGGTACTTGTTTACATTTGTGACTCTAATTTATGTCCTGCTCCTTGAACTTTAAATATGATTAGTAGATTATATTAGGCTATCCAGAAAATAAACAATAAAAATAGAGGGAAGACGTATGCAAGTATGGGTTTTTATATGTGTGAGTATATATGCAACATCTGTTTATATGTGTATTTAGAGACAGAAAGAAAGAAAAAGACAGAGGGAAACACACACAGGAAGAAACATGCAGAGGAAAAGAGGGAGGGGTGGGAAGGAATTCACTCTAGTTGTCAGTCTTTTAACTTTATTCAAGACTTTAATTGAATGGAACCTATCAACTCTACAGATTGCAATATATGTTCTTCATTTAGTAAATTCAAGTCGAAAAATAGTTTACCAGCCACCTTGCTGAAACAGCTATAGTAATATTTAACTACTTATGTAAATATCCCATTGACAGTCTAGTAGACACATAAAATTAACATCTCAAGTCTACCACTTGTCAGCTTGACATTCATAAATAAGTTCTTTAATTACAAAACACTGAAGAAATAAAAGGAGGAAAATACTAGAAGTTAGAACTTCTATGCTCACAGATTAGCAGAATTAGTGCTGTTAGAATGATCATATTATCAAAAGCAGTCTACAGAGTCAATGTGACCTACAATGATATTTTTCACAGAATTAGGAGAAGAAAATCCTGAAACTTATACGGAAATGCAAATGACCCTAAATAGTTAATACAATCTTAATAAAAAGGACAATAATGGAGGTATCTCAGAACCCAATTTCAAAACATACAACAAATCCCCTACACTGGGGGTCCAACCTTGGCAGGACCAAGAGCTTCTCCTTCCATTGATGCCCAGCAAGACCATCCTTTGCTACATATGGAGTTGGAGCCTTGGGTCAGTCCATGTATAGTTTATTGGTAGTGGTTTCATCCCTGAAAGCTCTGGTTGGTTGGCATTGTTGTTCTTATGGGGTTGCAAGCTCCTTCAGCTCTTTCAATCCTTTCTCTAATTCCTCCAATGGGGACCCTGTTCTCAGTTCAGTGGTTTTCTGCTAGCATTTGCTTCTGTATTTGACATGTTCTAGAAGTTGGGAAAAGGAATAACATTTGAAATGTAAATAAGAAATACCCAATTTAAAAAATAAGCTATAGTAACCAAAAAAGCACATTATTGGCATGAAAACACATATAGACAAGGAGTGGAATAAAAGGACAATAACAGCAGTCAACTGATTCTCACCAATGGGGGGAAAAAGAGGCTCTAAAAAATAGTGCTAGGTAGCTAGATATAGAGGAATGAAACTGGATTCATATTTCTCATGGTGAGCAAAAATCTACTCAAAATGAATCATATATCTTAATGTAATATATGATACATTAAAACTACTAGAGAAAATTCCTCATGACATTGACAGAGGCAAAAGTTTTCTGAATCCAACTCCAATGTCTCAGAAGACTTCTCATTTATGATTTAACCATGAGATAATAATCCTCACTTCTAATACCACAGCCTTGGCCATAGGATGAAGTTAGGGGAAAATAAGAATTAAAATCACAGCAAGAAGAGATCAGTATGTGCTCAGTATTGTGAAGCTCATCTTAAAAATGAACTGACAGCGTCTATTACAAATAAAATTACTAAGAACAAGTGTGTTTGTAGTGTAGTGAGGCATCTTTTGGGTGTATTCCCAGGAGTGATATAGTTGGGTCTTGAATAAAATTATTCCTAATTTTCTAAGAACCAATAAATTTATTTCTGAACTTGTAGAAGTTTCCTCCTACCTATAGTGGAGAAGTGTTTCCCATGCTCCACATCCTTCCCTTCATGGGTTGTTATGTGGGTTTTTGATGTTAGCCACTCTGAGAGGTGCAAAATGGAATCTCAGAGTCATTTTGATGTGTACATCTCTGATGACTAAGGATGTTGACTATGTTCATAGAAACTATTCCTAAAATAACAGAAACTGAAAGCAACCTGCATGTCCCTCAATGGAAGAAAGGATAAAAAAAAATGTGGTACATCTATCTACACAATGAAATATTATACAGCTATTAAAAACAAAAACATCATGAAATTTGCAGGCAAATGAATGGAACTTGAGTATATTGTTCTAAGTGAGGTAACACAGATCCTCATGTATGATATGTGCTCACGTAGAATCAGACATTAGCCATAAAGTGCAGGATAACCATGCTACAATCCACAGTTCCAAAGAAACCAGGTAATGAGGGTCCAAGGGAGGATGTATGAATCTCACTCAGAACTGGAAACAAAATAGTCGTCAGAGGCAGATGTGCTAGGAATGTGTGCTGGAGAAAGCTTACCACCTCATAGTGGTCAGACTACACAAGGAACATAAAGAAAGAACCCAAGGATAATATATATCTTTCAAGACCATATCTCTGTATGTTATATAATTTCCTAATAAGTCAAGCTACAATGCTATAGACCTCATATTACAATCACCTCTCAAAAGTTCATCAACTGATGTTATCATTTGCATAAGCTCAGCCAGGAAAAACCACTATTAGAAGGTGAGGCCTTGTTGAAATAGGTGTGGTCTTACTGAAGTAGGCATGCCATTGTGGATGTAGGTTTTAAGACCCTCATTCTTAGCTGCCTGGAAGCCAGTATTCTTCTAGCAGCCTTCAGATGAACACATAGAACTCTTAGATCCTCCTGTACCATGCCTGCCTAGATGCTGCCGTGCTACGACCTTGATGATAATGGACTGAACTTCTAAACCTGTAATCCAGCCCCAATTAAATGTTGATCTTATTAAGACTTGGTCATTTCTTGATCATGATATCTGTGCACAACAGTAAAACCCTAAGACAGAAGTTGGTACCAGGAGTGGGGTATTGCTGTGGTAGGCCTGAACATGCTTTTGTTTGGAAGAATGTTGGTTTGGGGACTTTGGATTTGGAAAGCCATGGAAAGCTTTAAATGGGTCTTAATGAGTCATCCTAGTAGGAATATGGAAGACTTTGTTACTGAAATAATTTGAACTGTGCAGACCTGGACCAATTGGTTTCCAAGAAGCAGCATTTCAGTGGCATAGAAACTGTTTTTGTGGTACTTTGGTGAAGAATGTTGCTTTTTGCCCTTGTCTGAAACGTCTACCTGAGGCTAAGGTAAAGAGTGCTATGTTAATTGCACTGACAAAGGAAGTCTCAAAAGAGTCCAGCAGAGACTTTGTTCTCTGGTTAAGTCTTAGGAAGAGAATTTTGAGCAAGCATAGCAAGCTTAGAAAGGAAAAATATAAAATATATGGTTTGAGTATTAAAGGGGCATCAGGAAATGAAATGGAGTCAAACCTGTATTCTAGGAGATAGCAGATTAAGGGAGTGGGACTTTGGGGCAAGGTCCCACCCAGCTAAATTTACATACAGGCATGGTGGTACACACCTTTAATCCCAGGAGACAGGTATGTTGATCTCTGAGTTCAGGGTCAATCTACAGAACATGATTCAGGACAGCCGAACTTAGGCAGTGAAAGAGTTAGAAAACAGAAACCACAGAAACAGAAAGCTGGTGATAAGGTAATCATCATTGCCATCTTCTAGCTCCTGCAAGCAGCAGAACTTGGCAGCTATGGACATGTAGTTCTGACTTTAGAGTGAAAAATTAAAGGGATGACTGAGACAATTGATGCTAGTTAGCTGGAACTACGAAATTAGTAATGACTAAGAAGAGACCAGCATCACTGAAGTGAAATCTTCTAGTGTTTTCTGAGAGCACAAAGAAGCTGTGTTCCAGAGATAACCAAAATTGTACCTCATGCTGCAGCTGAACTTGGTACTGTCTAAGAGTCACCCAGCTGATACTGGTTTTGAAGGCATGAAGGGGCCAAGAAGACCACCTGAGATTTGGCACTGTGAAAGAACATGGAATGCCATTGGTGAAGGTGAAGCCCCAATTGCAGTTGACAGCCCAGAACTGAATGGGTCATGCAAAGGCTTGGCGCCATGAAGAGAACCTTTAAGAGGCTAATGGTGAAGCATAGTTTCAGTCGAAGATGTCAGCATATTGGAGAAGCCATACCATGAGATGATTACCAAGAAGAGCAATAGTGAAGTTGAATCAACCTGAGTCTAGAGGGCAGAGCTGGTGATGTGACCCAAACTCTTTGGAGGAGACCAGAAGATCATGGGTGGATCTCAAAACAAGGAACTGTGAAGCTGAAGTTGGCTTGGAGACATCAGGATGTTTAGACTGCCAGAGCCTTGAGATATATACCAAGGACAGCTGCTAACATGGAGAGGAACAAGCCCAGGAGAAAGAAGTTTGTTGCAGTCAACAAAAATGAAAAAGGAGTTGAGTTCTAAGGATCGCTTTGATATCAAACATGAAGATGCAGAGTTTGGACTTTGTCCAGCTGATTTCCTGTCTTGCTTTGGGGATTACAAATAAGTGACTGAATGTATCTCAGAAGAGACCTTGAACTTTGGACTTTAAACATGGTTGAGACTGCTATAGACTATAGGGACTTTGGAAGCTGGACTAAATGTATTTTGCATTATGGTATGTTTAGGTATGGCCCCAATACATTCATGTTTGAATAATCCTATGGGGCTCAGGGAGTGGAATGTGATGATTTGTATATATTTGGGCCAGGGAGTGGCATTATTAGGAGGTGGCCTTGTTGCAATAGGTGTGTCACTGTGGGCCTGTGCTTTAATACCCTGGTCCGAGCTGCCTGGAAATCAGTCTTCTCTTAGAGCCCTGCAGATGAATATGTAGACCTCTCAGTTCCTTCTGCACCATCCCTGCCTGGATGCTGGATGTTCCTGCCTTGATGATAGTGGGCTGCATCTCTGAACTTGTAAGCCAGCCCCAATTAAATGCTGCCCTTATGAGAGTTGCCTTGGTTGTGGTTTCTGTCCACAGCAGTAAAACCCTAAGTAAGACAACTGGCAACCAAGACCTTAACACGAGAGCATTCAGGAGTACTTTATATCCAAACTGTAACAGATGGTAACGAGTGTGTTCAAGTTAAATATTTTGAGGAACATAATCTGCGTGAGTGGCAACAACAGCATAAGTGACCTTCAGTATAATGGAATAGATGACAGACTACCCTGTAGCTGTAAGGATAGGAATTCAAGGAAGAATTGATTCCATCCAAATTGGGAGAATTGTGCAAATTTGTATTCTTGTGGGAAAGCCTGCTCATTGGCCTAGAAGCTGAAAATACAAAACGGAAGAGAATACATATTTAAACACTGCTGGGAAGAATTGATAACTACTAACTTTACTGGGAGGCCAGGGTGTGTTTTCCAGGGATGGCACTTGCCACTTGGTCTAATTCTCCTGACTGCACAGAGAGAAAGAGCCTATTATCCTATTATCCCTAGTTTCATATGTGCTGAGCTGGGGCACAAGAGACAAATTATCTTTGCAAAGCTCACAATGGGAGAACAAGGATTTGTCCTCCAACAGTCAGGATCTGGATTGCAAGTTGCAAGTTTTCTAAATGTCACCTTCAGAGCTGTAAGGGATCAGAAAGATCAAAGGAAGATCATCGGGAGCACAGGGTTGGGGGGAAGGGCTGGTGTTGGCACTGTTCACATCCCAGTAAAGACAGCACTGAAACATTTGAATTCATACCTACTCAAAGAATTGAAAGATTTATGCAATAACTAACTCTTGTGGGTTTCTTTATTTAGTCAGAAAGGACTTTTGAGTGCCTACTATGAAACTGATATAGGAGTGTTCTTGTGTGAAAAAATAAGCAAGTCTGAGATGTATCCTACCACTGAATATTGTTCTGGTTAGCTTGCACATCTGTCATCCAAATGCCAAACACGAAGATGGGTAAAGTGTATTTAAGATAATGTTTTTCAAGACTTCAGTCTGTGGTGGCTTAACCACAATGGTCTCTCGTGGTCTCTTGTGGTCACGACAGCAGGAACAGATGAAGGAGAACAAGAAGCAAAGAAGGGGTGAGGGGCCACTGACAAGCTGGTCTCATGGACCTATTTCAGTGACTGCTTCTTACAGCTCCTACGCCTACTGAAATGCCAACAATCTCTCTGGGTAGCACTACATTCTGGGAAACAATCCATGGTATTAGAGCCAATACCAATACTGCATAGTCAAAGAATAACAGGACTTTATAGCATTTGTTACCTGAGGCTGACTCAACAAAATATCATGGACTGACTAGTGTATACAACATCCTGGAGGCTACAAGCCCCAAATTAAGAGATGAGAGGGCTAATGGCTCATAAATGCTCTTTGCCTGGATAGGTAATGACAATCTTCTCACTAACTCCTTCCAAAGTTCAGAGACTAAGCTCTACCATATCTGAGAACAACAGTAACCTCACAGTCTCCGACCATTTCCCTCAGGATCTCACTTAACTTTAGTATTGCTGTAAAGATCCTGTCTCTGCAGTCATGCACATTGAGGGGTAGCGTTCACAATTCAGTATATTCATTCTATAATACTTATGCTCTTCCAACACAAAGACCCTACATGGTGATGATACTTATTGTAATTACTGTTGTTACCCATGACTCACGGATGAAAATGTGTAGACTTCATGTACCACACAGATAGGAAGAGACAGGAAATATAATATTCTAGCATGTTTTAAGGCATTATTACCTGTCTCTCAGAAAGTTAGAGACTGTGTCATTAGATGGGAAACAGCAGTGTCCCTGTAATAAAAAAGCTCTCCTTTGTCTTGTCACTTCACCTTTACAACCTAGTTGTCACTAGTTTTTCTTTAACTCTCTCCAGAGAGGAGCTCTATTTTGTTCATGCCAAACTTTAACCTTTGCAACAGATTCCTAATTAGTCCCTTGTTATTTTTATTTTTATTTTTAGTGTATTTTGTTACTCAGTAAATTCTCTCTCAGGGAAATATGGTCAAAGCCATTCTGTCTGCTTGCCTTTGTGGAGCTGAGTCAGGCTTTGCAGGGTACTATAGATAGGGCTACTCCAGATAAGGGTTGAAAATATTTTACCAGTGGTATTCAAGATCACAAAATCAATTTCCAATGTATTATGCATGGGTTACTACAATCCCATTAAGTTTATAGGCTATTTATTCCCATTTCTGAAACATTGATATCTAACACTATGTCTGCATGGTCTATAAATAATTTCAAATATGCTTAGCAGTGTGAGGCTTTACAACAGGGTATAAAATAGATACCATAGATCATTTAGCCAAGAATTTTTAAGTTTTTTAAATTTAATTTCATGTGTCTGTCTGTCCATCTGCCTTTCAGCCTACCCGCCTGTCTGTCTGTCTGTGCAGACATACACATGCCACAGAGTAACTATCCACAATACCCAGGAGTCAGTTCTCTCCCGCCACCTTGTGGGATTAGATTACACTCTCAAACTGTAAAACCTGTCTGTGCACAACTGTCCCCAACACCAGTGCCATATCACAGACCCTCGAAGATTGTGTTTTAATCCACAGTACCTTGCATTACTCTGGAAGCTATATATAAATCAGGTAGTTTAGATACAAGACTGGTAGAAAATTGTGACCTCCTAAGGAAGCACTATTTGGGGTATTCTGGTCCCCAGTGCAACAGCACTTAGAGGTGCAGTTTGGGAGGTAATTTATTCATGCAGGTTCTGAATCATCGGTGGACGATGTCATTGGGAGTTGACAATGTGATGCTGTAATTTAAAGGGAGAAGTTTTGGATACTTGAAGAAAGCAGGTAAATATGTGTTCCCTGGAAGGAGATTTCTGTCCTCTGCTCCTTCCTCATTGTCTGCTTTCTAGCAACCAAGAGGTAACTGACTTTGCTCCCCCACATCCTCCCAGAAGGATATTGTACCTTGGCCATGTGACCAAACAATAGAGCCAGCCAAGCAAGGACTGAAACTATTGAGACTGTGAGACAAAGTGAATATTTTCTCTTTAAGTTGATTTTCTTCTGTATCTGTCAAATGGCAGAAAGGTAACTAACATTGGTGAAAGGAAGAAAAAATGAAATAAAAAGGAAAGGAAGGGACATGGCTGCTCCTAGGTATGGTAGAGGAGAAAGTTTATTGTAGATATGACGGAGAGCACAGCCAGAGCCAGAGACATCTGGGGGAGTCCAGAATAGACATGATCAGACTGAGCTGTACCTAGTGGGGATTTCAGAAAGGGAGGAGAGATGGGTAGGGAGGACATGGTGGAGCACCAACAGACCCAAAGCTACAAAAAAAGAGGGTAATCAATATCGTTAGATTATCTCAGGAAGATCAGCAGGCTCTCCCCTTCCCAGGCTGGAGAGTTCGGGTATGCCAGACAGTAGAACCTGGTAACAGGAAGGGTCTAGGAGATGCAGGGAGAGCCTGGAGGCCAGGTCCAATTTATATAATAAATTGGCACCTCAGCCATTTGTCCCAGGTTTGAAACCTAATAATAGACTTATTCAATAACACGTGAATGGGGTAAATAATTTAAAAGTCAATTGTCCAAAGTGCATACTGCAAAGAGAAATGCTCTATGTCTGAGTCATTCAATATCCATTAACCCCATGTGGTAAATGGACATCTGCCCTGTAGCTAGTGTGACTGGAGAGATAAATCCTATAATATTTTGGCCAATTTAAAATGCAATAGTCCTACAAAAGGATAATAGATGGAAAACTCCAACACAAGGAGAGAAACTATACCATGCAGAAAGCAAAATAAATAAATAAATAAATAAATAAATAAATAAATAAAAAAAATAAAAAAATTCCTTGCAATGAAACCAAAAGAGAGACATACAAACATAATTCCACCTCTAACAATGAAAATAACAGGAAGCAACAATCATTATTCCTTAACATCTCTCAACATCAATGCACTCAATTTCCCAATAAAAAGACATAGATTAACAGACTGGATACATAAAGAGGACCCAGCATTTTGCTGCATGCGGGAAACATACCTCAGACACAAAGATAGACCCTACCTCAGAGTAAATTGCTGAAAAACAATTTTCCAAGCAAATGGCCCAAGGAAACAAGCTGGAGTTGCCATTCTAATATCAAATAAAATTGGCTTTCAACCAAAAGTCATTAAAAAAGATAAGGAAGGACATTTCATATTCATCAAAGGAAAAATTCACCAAGATGAACTCTCAACCCTAAATATCTATGTTCCAAATGCAAGGGCACCTACATTCATAAAAGAAACCTTACTAGAGCCCAAAACACACATTGCACCTCACACAATAATAGTAGGAGATTTCAACACCACACTATCATCAATGAACAGATCATGGAAACAGAATTGCAAATTCATTTGGAATAGCAAAAAACCCAGGATAGTGAAAACTATACTCAACAATAAAAGAACTTCTGGGAGAATCACCATCCCTGACTTCAAGCAGTATTACAGAGCAATAGTCATAAAAACTGTATGGCATTGGTACAAAGACAGGCAGATAGATCAGTGGAACAGAACTGAAGACCCAGAAATGAACCCACACACCTATGGTCACTTGATTTTTGACAAAGGAGCTAATATCATCCAATGGAAGAAAGATAGCATTTTCAGCAAATGGTGCTGGTTCAACTGGAGGTCAGCATGTAGAAGAATGCAGATCAATCCATGCTTATCACCCTGTACAAAGCTTAAGTATAAGTGGATCAAGGACCTCCACATCAAACCAGACACACTCAAACTAATAGAAGAAAAAGTGGGGAAGCATCTGGAACACATGGGCACTGGAAAAAATTTTCTGAACAAAACACCAATGGCTTATGCTCTAAGATCAAGAATCGACAAATTAGATCTCATAAAACTACAAAGCTTCTGTAAGGCAAAGGACACTGTTGTTAAAATGGCAACCAGCAGATTGGGAAAAGATCTTTACCAATCCTACAACTGACAGAGGGCTTATACACAAAATATACAAATAACTCACAAAGATAGGCTGAAGGGAGACAAATAACCCTATTAAAAATGGGGTTCAGAGCTAAACAAAGAATTCACAGCTGAGGAATCCCGAATGGCTGAGAAGCACCTAAAGAAATGTCCAACCTCTTTAGTCATAAGGGAAATGCAAATCAAAACAACCCTGAGATTCCTCCTAACACCAGTCAGAATGGCTAAGATAAAATTGTTGGTGGGATTACAAACTGGTACAACCACTCTGGAAATCAGTCTGGAGGTTCCTCAGAAAACTGACATTCTACTACCTGAGGACCCAGCTATACCTCTCCTGGGCATATACTCAAAAGATGCTCCAACATATAACAAAGACACATGCTCCACTATGTTCATAGCAGCCTTATTTATAATAGCCAGAAGCTGGAAAGAACCCAGATGTCCTTCAACAGAGGAATAGATTAAAAAAATGTAGTACATCTACACAATGGAGTACTATCCAGCTATCAAAAACAATGACTTCATGAAATTCATAGGCAAATGGAATGAACTAGAAAATATCATCCTGAGTGAGGTAACCCAGTCACAGAAAAACACACATGGTATGCCCTCATTAATAAGTGGATATTAGTCCAAAAGCTCAAATTACCCAAGATGCAATCCACAGACCACAGGAAGTTCAAGAAGAATGACCAAATGTGACTGCTCCCACTCCTTCTTAAAAGGGAAAAAAATATTCATAGGAGGGGATATGGAAGCAAAGTTTAGAGCAGCGACTAAAGGAATGGCCATTCAGAGCCTGCCTCACATGTGGCCCATATATATATATATATATATATATATATATAGCCACCAAAACTAGATAAGATTGATGAATCTAAAAAATGCATGCTGAAGGGGACCAGATATAGATCTCTCCTGAGAGACAAATTCAGAGCATGACCAATGCCAATGCCAGCAGCAAACCACTGAACTGAGAATAGGACCCTCTTGGGGGAAATTAGAGGAAGAATCGAAAGAGTTGAAGGAGCTTACAGCCCCATAAGAACAACAACGCCAACCAAGCAGAGCTTCCAGGGACTAAACCACTACCAAAAGACTATACATGGACTGACTCAGATCTCCAACTGCATATGTAGCAAAGAATAGCCTTGTTGGGGCACCAGTGGAAGGGGAAGCCCTTGGTCCTGCCAAGGTTCAACTCCCAGTGCAGGGGAATATGGAGGATGAGTAAGGGGGATGGATGGGGGAAATACCTGTATGGGGGAGGGGGATGGGATGGGGGTCTTATGGACAGTAAACCGGGAACGGGAATAACATTTGAAATGTAAATAAAGATATACATCTAATAAAAAAATTATGTTATGATAAAAAAATAAAATGAAATGAAACAGTCCAGTGAGTGTCTATTATACTAATCTACATAGCTATGTGCCTTATGTGTTCACTTTCTGGTGTCACAGCCTATGTGCTTAAAGCAGCATGTGTTTGTTAGCCCATGGTTCAGGAGCCTAGAGGGATGAAGTCAAACTGTAACCGGTTCCAGATTTTCTAAGGCCTGGAGGGGGCAGTCCTTCTTTGCTTCTGCTTGCTCCTGCTTGCTTCTGGTATTATCCAATCTTTGGTGTTCTTCGGTTTGCAGATGTGCCTCTTCTGTCTCTGCCTTACATAGCCATCTTATTCTTTCCCCTCCGTTTCCCTGTGCCTGAATGCTTGTCGTACTCCATCCCAAAATATCAGTATGACAAAATTCTAATCCTCAAATGACTAGCATTAGGCAATGCATTGTGGGAAGGGAGCTTTCCTTGGCTCACTTCAGAAAAAAAAAAACAGCTATGTAAAAGATATTTTAATTAGGACAGAAATCCTAATGTTATCGCACCAACTTAGAGACTAATGGAGAAGCACAAAGCAACTACAGGCATTTGCAAATTAGATGACTTTCAACAAAAGCAGATCTGGGCAATTTCAAACTCTCCTCAAGAGAAAATAAGTAGATTTAAGAACTGGTCATAAGAAGTCTCAGAACCTGCAGTCAGTACAAGAGTAAGCTGCACTCCCAAGCAAGGAACCAGACTGCCTTTCCCCACCCTCTACCGCCTGCTCATGCTGAAGGCTAGCTCTCAAAGTAGGTATTTTCAGCAAAGAAGGCAAGACATCACTCCTAATTGAAGCTTGCAAGAAAGTACTGTGAGAAAGGCTGGGTTAGTAAAGATCTATGCTTAATGATCAAAGTCCTTCAGTGAATTGTTAGTTTTCCATCTGAGAACGCTCTGGCTTCCAGTGCTGCAGTTCCTGGCCTTCTCAGGCATTCTGACAAGGATGGATCCTGGCACTTGGCCTGCTTCTATACATCAAAAAGTCATGAAATACCCATTGAGCCATAGGCTATCAAAGTACAAATAAATAGGAGGAAAGGAGTTAGCAGTAGAACTATGTCCTACTGGATGAATATTTATAGCCATATATAAATTTATAGCTATATGTAAATTTATACCTGTATATACAAAACAAATGTACCTGTGATCTTAAAGATAAAAGCCATTCTTATGGAAATGTGTTCTTCTGTTCCCTAATTATTGATAATATGTGCTTACCATCCAGGACTCTTCCTCATATTCATTTTGGGTTCCTCTTATCACTCACTTAGTGTCATACAATAATTGCTTTATGCCTTTGAGTGCTTATCATTTTTCACAGGCAAGCATATCGTAAAATAATTTTATTAAAATTTTCATGTCTTTCCCTTTTGAAATGTCCTTGCTGTCTTCTTCGATCTTTCTGCCTAGCAGTCTCGTCTGGAGAACAGAACGTCAAGTTGTGAAGCAGGAACTCTTCCTCCAGCCTATCTGAGGCCAATCTTTCGAGCTCTAGTTCCTGGCTGAAATCTGTATTTTCTCCAGGAATTGGAACCGAGAATGCTCACTCCATGCAAAGAAGCACAAGGTATGGCTATACGCTGTCACCTGCCTGGGGCATCAAGATCAGGCAAGCATGCTGATTAAAATACAGCTATGAGAGCTGAGATGGATCAGCAGGTAAAGACATTTGCTGCTATGATTCACCTAAGTTTCAACCACAGGGCCCACACGGTTGATGGAGAGACTGGATATCTTCTGACTCCCACATGTGTTCTGTGACATATTCTCTCCCTGTCCCTGCCCCTGTCCCCATTCCTCTACCTCTACCTCTCCTTCTTTCCCTCATCTTGCTCTTCACTACTTCCCTCCTTACCTATGTATCTCTCTCTCTCTCTCTCTCTCTCTCTCTCTCTGTCTGTCTGTCTGTCTGTCTGTGTGTGTCTTTGTCTGCCTCTCTCATCCTCTCTCAAATAAATAAATTAATTAATGTTAACATACACTAAAATATAGCTATGAAAAAGCTACAATTTTTAGTACATTACTAAATCTCTCTGTATACCCAGTGCCCTCTTCTGTGAAATACAGATAATAAGAGAACCCACCTTAAAAGGTCATCTGTCATTAGAGGACACACGGTCTTGTTGCAGATTGGGCAATGGAGAATGCAAGGATTATCCTCACTGAAGCTATAGCTAGAAAATAGTAGAGTGGGTTACGTGGGCATCTCCATGGCTTGCAGGATGAAAGGAATACACAGAGAAGAAAGAAATCATACTTTCTGAGATGAAGGAGATGGTCCTTGCTTGTGCAAACTGCTTTATTTGTGGTGGATGTGAATGCTTATGTCTTACTCATGGTGAGTCAGGGATGGAATACCTTTTGGAGGAAGGAATGCCCAGGAAGGAAGTTCATTGTCTGACCACTCAGCGTCTATCTAGATACCTCCTTAGCATGAAGAACTCCAGGTCTTTATGCTACGTGACCAGTTCCAATGGTCCTCTTCATGTTTTTTCTTTGTTATGTGTTCTAGGACAGGTAGAGCTCAAGAGAGAGCTAGTTCCATGCCTACCACTCTCATTTCTGAGATTCCCTAGGGTTTTGAACCTCCTTCTGTCCGGTGGCCTGGTTCACTTGCCCCACAGACAGTTAGTTATTCATTTTATGGTCTTGTTCTTAAGAACATCATATTTCTTTTCACCTTTTGGCTTCAGTATTACCCTCTGTAGGTTGTCAATGAGAACATCCTCAATCCAGTAGGGACCTGGTATTGTCTGGTGAAGGGAAGTATCTGCCACCGCTATCTGAAGGCTATTATCAACGACTGGCCATGGCAACTATACAGGGTATTATTGATCACCAGCTATGTTTTCATCTGAGGAAGTCAACATGTTAATATCTATATGTCCCAAAAAGTGGAGGCGCCTGCTGTCTACATCAAAAAGATTCTACTGAACATCGATCAAGTCATTTGTGCCAGAAGACACTGACATACATATTCATAAGTCCTCAATGTTCCTGGGAAACAGAGAGCTCCAAATGGCCCTTTCTATTCCCTTTCTTCCTGCCTAGCATCCTTTCTCCATTACCACAAATGCACAGCATTTGGAAAGAGTGATCTCCTGAAGGATGTTTAATGCTAGCAAGCAAGCACTGGTTCAGGGGACACACACAGGTTATCAGAACTCTGGTATGCTACAGGGAATACCGACTAGAGAATAAGGTCACAATCTATTTGCTAAATGGAAGAGGAATGCTAAGACGGAGTAACCTTGATCAGCAGAGGAGACCTGCCCCTCCTCTGCAGATACTCCCATAGGATGAGCTTGCTCAGAAGCCTTTCAATACCCTTGCTTAAAATAGAAAGCGATTGGTTTTCTCTCTTTCACCAGCGTCTTTTGAAGTGTTAGGTTTATTCTTCTGTAGAGCTTCAGGGCCTGAGTAACTTGTCTGTCCCTTTTACTATGCTACAGTGTTTGTAATTCAAAACAGAATTCGAGAAGACAGAATCTATCCTGTCAAACAGTAAACAAAGAAACTCATAATAGCCCAGTGTTCTCACATGGCCTCAAGCCTTTGTGTGTCCCGGAATGCTCCTGAGCTTTTGAAAGGCACTAAGCCACCCTGAATCTAAACAAAGCAACCATATACACCAAGTGTGGCAGGTGACTGTATCTGTGCTTATTACAGTCCTCTGTCCTCTAGTCAGGGCACAGTCCCTGCTCTCTGAAATTGTCAGCAGCTATGATTATCTGATGGAGACCAGTCCAAGATTGGGCCTATCAACTCTGAGTCATGGAATTAGGGAGCAGACTCACTAAACCTCACCCCTTCCCAAGAATACAGACAGTTTATAGGTCCTGAGGGAGAGAGAGGTTTTTATTCAGTGGTATAGCTAAGCATTAGTTGCCCAAGTAACCTCTCGCCCATGCTTCTGTAGCCATAACTGACCTCACAGTCTCATCAAGCAAGATGCAAGTGGAACTGTTTCTTTAGTCTGTTACTTCCCTTTCTAGAGTGAATAGATGTTTGTTCAAATCCTCAGGAAAAGCCATACAACAGTGTCATAGAGAGTCATTATGATACTATTAAAGTTTTATTTCAGATATCTAGCACAGCGCTAAACATAGATCATACAATGATTTCTAAAATGATCACATAGTAAATATTTTAGGCTGTAGGGCCATTCTGTCTCTGTCTTAAGTATTCTACTTTACCAGAGGAGAGCAGCCATCAATAGTCATCGGAGACTGGGTGTTGTGCACTTCACTGATGGTATTTACAAAGCAAGGGTTGACTGTTTAGCCAAGGGTTCTCATTCGCTAAGTCTGGCTTAGTATAACATTTCTCAGACTTGTGTATGTCATAGTCACCTCCACAGTTTTTTACAAAGTGTATAGCTTTGCTAATCACATTTATTATAAAAACTAAATGGTCACTTTATTATAAGTTAATTAATCATTAGATAAAATTAATATTACTCCTATAGAAAGAAAATCAATATTACTTGCAAGAAAAGGAAGACACTGTCACAGAGGTCACAGAGTCCCTTCTGCAGGTTGTTGGTCTTATTGATAGAAGAATTAAAAAATATATATAAAGGGAACTTGAGGACAATTTTGTTTTTAACTAATATATATACATATATTAATTAATGTATACATAAAATATATGTATTAGTGAAAGAAGTCTATATACTACATGATACTGCAGATTATATGTGTAGTATATAATATATAATAGTTAATGAAAATATATAATATAATATAAATAATAAATATAACACAGTAAAAGGAAAGCAACTAAGAAGGCAAGCTAGAGGTCTCAACAGCTGTCTCTGTGAGAAACATAGAGAGAAGATTTAAAAAAGTTATATTTCATTTTTATTCTTTACAAAAATGCTTACTTTTTAATTTTTATTTTGGACAGTGTATATAATACATGGATACAATGTATTGCATTCACCCTACTACCCTCTCCAATTTCTCTGTCTCCCTGATTCCCTGATGATTCTCTTCTTTCCAACTCTTGTCCTCATTACAGAATATATATATATATATATATATATATATATATATATATATATATATGCTTTTAAGAAAGTGCAAATGAAGAGATACTCAGGAGGACAAGGTGGACACACTTAGACAAAAGAATGAGGTGCCTTTGGCCTTTTGTTACCTGTGGTTTCTGATAACATAGCAATACCTTCCTGTTCTGGTAACTTGGTTCCACCCTTGTGGACCAACCAAAAGAGGAAATAGTTAATCTTCATAGCATGTGAGTTAACCTTGGAGTTAACCTCAGAGTTGTTTCTGGTGGCCTAGAATCCAGGACTTAGCTAGGGCAGAAAGGAATGATAACTAAATATGCCTTCTGTCAGCTTGGTTCAAGAAGTTAAAGCCGATTGAAATATGGTGCTTAGCCTATGCTTTCTTTTATGATTTTGCATTTCTTTTAACATTGTTTTGCAATCTTCATACGTGAGAGACAGTCTTCACATCATTTCCACCCCAGCCTTAGAGCCAGGAAAAAAGAATTTAGAATATCCATAGCTTTTATTTCACAGTAAAGCTCCCAAGCCATCAGCAGCTCATCTCAACCTCACTATCAGCAAACCTTTGTCTTTTACTGAGAGGCCTGTGCTGGTTTCACTGTAATATAGCTATACTCTTGAACATGAAATACTATCAGCTTAGAAAGTTCCTATTGTAATGTTTGAAGTCTGCCTCCATTTAGATGTCTTATGCTCTGATTTTCTATCAGTGCATTACTGACCACCAATGAAGCTGTTCATCTCAGTCAGAGCTGGGGTGTTGATATCCATGTTTTAAACAGTGCCTGAGAGGAACTAAGTGACAAAGACAGCTTCTTCCCACCAGCCATCCCCTTAGAAAGATCACTGACAGCTTGTCTCCAAAGCAAATGAACAATAATGAAACAGTTAGAAGGGCTGGGAGAGTAATAATAGACAGTCACTGAGCATGTGCAAAGGCCTTTCGTTTAATCTTCAATTGAAGATGTTTTTAAAAAGCCTTAAAATGTAATTACTAAAATTATTCTAATAAGAGTAATTGAAGTTTGAGGAAGATGGAATGCTAAAGGCAAAGTTCATCAGGCAGGCTAATCCGTGCTGACACTGGTTCACCCATTAATTTCCTCCAAGTTAGATAAGCAGCTCCATTTCTTCATCTACCCCACCTACCTTAGAAATATCTTCATGCCACATGTGTACCTGACACTTGCTTAAAATTTCTGTCCCTGTCTTGTTAACTTCAACTTATCAATTAAACCTTCTCCTTGGAAGTTCACACTGTGCCTATAGTAGGGTATAGTTTACATTTAAAGTCTCGAAGGCTGAAGAGCAGGTGTTAGGAGTGGTGAAAAGGGGGAAAAGGTGGAGTTTCGCAGAAGATCATTCAACTGTTACAGTCATTCTCTTGAAGTTATTGGGACAGTATCCCCTCCATGGGTCATTCTGTGCTCTTGTTGTAAAACTCCACACCCCCATATCTTCCTCTCCCTCTCCCTCTCCCTCTCCCTCTCCCCCACTATCTCTGCCTCTAGTGATCAGACTCACCATAAACCAAAACACAACAGGATAAACACACTACAAACTAAAACCTTCAAAACTCTCATCCAACAAATATTTCAGGGCAGGAGAAATATCACAGTACCCACTGCTGTAGCAGAGGACCTGGATTCAGTTCCCAGAACCCACAACACAGCTTGCAATCCTCTGTAACTCCAGTTCCAAGGTATTCAATGACTTCTGACTTCTGTGGGAACCAGACATGTACATGGCGCACCTACATATATGTCCAAAACACTTATACATACAAAATAAAAAGAAATAAAGAAGTATATTTGTTGTAAAATATAAAAAATAAAAAAAAGTATTGCTGTCTTTTACCCTGCTAGGTCTGGCACCTCGGTGCCCCAAGGTATCTGCTAGATATCTTGGTGGAAACACATCCCAAATCCTCAGCGGCCCAGTGTCTCCTGCCGCCGCACACTTTCCTACACTCAAACCCTCACATAAAAGAACACACAACACAATAATCTTTGATTCAGTTGATAAGATATAATTGTCCACTTAAACATACAAAGCGCAGTGCCATCCATCCCTTAGGAACATTGATAACAACCTGTAAATACACAGATCGAGATCTTTACATCAGCCTCCATTGTCCTGCCACGGTTTCTCCCTCTCTCCTCTCCTCTCTCTGGTCCAGTCTCCTCCTCTTCCTTCAAACTTCTCTCCCATCCATCCTTCCTTCTCCTCCAATGACAGGCTTCCTTCTATCCTGTACCTGCCCCTCACCTGTATTTTACAAATTCAATGGGGAGAAGTTTCTGGTGAAGTCACCTGATTCCTGGGTGCATGACTAGGCAGTTGTCCTTGGGGCAGTGGAATTAGCATAAAAATACAAATAACTCCAGGACAAACCACAACCTATATTTTAAGATTAAACATTTCATCTTAACAGTTGTTTAAATATATAAGAATTTAATATATATAATCACTGATATCTATTTATTACACTGAATGGGCAAATGAAATAACTGACTATATGTATATAAACATATATACATATGTTACACACACGCATACACACACACACACACAAATTCTAGTTGAACCTCTTTTATTCAAAGTATCAGTCTTATTTTATCTCTGAGACTCTGTAAATTTACATTCTAGTAAGTGAAAATGTAGCTCATCTTCAGGAAAATGTTTACCTACTTTTAAATGAGCATTGTTGAATTAAGTAAGATACACAGAAGCGAGAATACCAAGATCTTTTCCTTCTTCCTCAGTGGCTTCGCATTGCACGATGTCCAGTGAGAGTATAAATTCAAGACCTTTCAATAAATACATGATTCCTAAATTAATCATGTACTGTAGGAAATTGCAGTGAGGTAAAGAATCAAATTCCTAGCCAACATGAGCTAGAACTTGTTCTGCCACTGACTAATCTTCTGTAGTCTCATCTAATCAGTCATCTAGTTAGTGTAATCTTGTGGGGGTCTCATCTGTGATGCATGAGCGAAGAGCTACTTCACAGAACTACTCTGATGATTTCACTCAAACTATACCATAAATATTCAGTCCAGCATCTGTCATGGTCAATGCTTTATAACTATGCATCATTGCTATTAGTGTTACAAACATGCTACACATCTTAATGAAGAGGTAGAGAAATTATCTGCATATCAAAAGTACCTCCAAGAAAAGCCAGAAGAAAAGAGTGATTCAACGTATTCTTAAAACGTGACACCATTTCTTCCATATAGCCTTCTGCATTCATGTCATACAAATCTATTAAAGAATTTAGAAAATATTTAATGATTAACCTAATTTCATAATAAAGCAGCATGTATATGAAAATAACAAACACGAAACCATTAAAACCATTGATCTAAGACTGATATAAAATAGTGGGTGAAAAGAAAGAAATGATACTGCTTTTCTATTCTAAAAACTATTGCTTCCATGAAAGGTGTGTTATTATTTTTTAAAAGGCTTTTTCACTGCTTTCAAGGTTTTACTCAACTATACCTTCTCAATGGCATTGATCCACACTAAGCTCCACATCTGTAATTGCATCTGCCCACACCTGCTCCCAGAATGCCTGACTTCCCTGTCCCTGCTCCATTCTCCAGAGTACCTTTTGGTTTTGCGCATTCTTTAATTGCTTGGTTATTCTAGTTCATTACTTATCTGCAGACTAAAATCTCCAAGAGCATAGAACTTTCTCTCATGAAAACATTTCTACTGTCTAGACCAGTGCCTCCCTCATATTGGAAATCAATGTATGTGTGCTGAGTAGAAGAATTAGAAATGACATGTTTCCAAAAAGCCTTCCCACAAAAGACTTTAACTCAACCAAGACTAGAAAATGAGAATACTCTTCCATTCATGATGCTGTTTAATTCCCTCATAGCACACTAGTATTTCTAAATGTACAAGAATTACATTATACAGTATGATTTATAAAATTGAGGTAAACTAAAATTCTCAAGTTTGGGAGACAACTATACATATGTATTTAAAGACATTTTGTAGAAGCTTTTATAATAGAATATCTTCATAGGTTCCATGAGAGTTTCACGCATCCCTACAGTGTACTTTGATCACATTCACTCTTGACTCCACCCATATTTTCCCTAACCCTTCAACCTCTCTCATTTCATGTCTTTTTAAATCCACAATGTTTAATTAGTGCTCCCATATATCTGTGGATATATGGTTGTTCATGGATCATGATCAATGTACCAGGGGCTAGGCCCTTAAAGAAAACTGATTTTCTCTCTTACAGCAACCACCAACTGTCAATAGTTCCTCAGCTAACGGTAGGGTTGTGAGCCCTTTACCTATGCAAGCTGCAATGTTGATCAGCTCAATTTGGGGTAGTATTGTTCAGGCAAGCACAGCTGTGAGTTCATGAATGCAGAGGCCCTGCAAGTTGTGTCCAGAAGCCAAGGTTTTGTTTTGATCTTTTCCAATCTCTGGCTCTTACAACCTCTTGGGTTCCTCTTTTAGGATGATCCCTGATCGTTGGGGAAACATCCTAATGCAAGATATTGAGCTGTCCTTTCAAAAATAATTACATATGAAATATAAAATGAGGTCTCTGAATTTTTCAATTAGATAATTTTTATTGTTGTTAGTTTTGACCTTCTGGTCCAGAATTTCAAGGTCCGATAGCAAGTTAATTTGAAGAATTTTAGCATAAATGAGGTTCTCCAGTTTTGCCCATACTCAAATTGGATAAATGTGTTCTTAGATAGTTTCAATAAAGTCATCTGTAGAAATAAGAATGACAAATAAGATATAACTAACAACAGAATCTTGCATTATTTATTTATCCAGTCTTGAAATCAAGTTCATTTCATTTTATATGGTACATATTTCATAATCATAGTTTCAAGGATATCATAGGAAGCTTGTCCAAAGTTTTGTTTTTTTTTTTTAATTTGGCTCTTTTTTATATTTTTTTTTATTGGATAGTTTATGTATTTACATTTCAAATGTTTTCCCATTCCCCTCCCTCCCATCCCCCTCCCCCTGCTTCTATGACAGCGCTCCCCGTTCCACCTCAATACCCTGGCATTTCTCTACACTGGGGAAATGAGCCTTCACAGGACCAAGGGTTTCTCCTCCTATTGATGCCAGATGATGCCATCCTCTGCTACATATGTGGCTAGAGCCATGGGTCCCCCCGTGTGTACTCTTTGGTTGGTGGTTTAGTCTGTGGGAGCTCTAGGAGGTCTGGTTGGTTGATATTGTTGTTCTTCCTATGGGGTTGCAAACCCTTTCAGCTACTTCAGTCCTTTCTCTAACTCCTCCATTGGTGTCCCCATGCTCAGTATGATGGTTAACTGCATCTTACTCGGTATCAGGCTCTGGCAGAGCCTCTCAGGAGAAATCCATATCAGGCTCCTGTCAGCAAGCACTTCTTGGCATCAGCAGTAGTGACTGGGTTTGGTGGCTGCATATGGGATGGATCCCCAAGTGTGGCAGGCTCTAGATGGCCTTTCCTCCAGTTTCTGATCCACTCTTTGTCCCTGTATTTCCTCCTGTGAATATTTTGTTCCCCCTTCTAAGAAGGGCTGATACATCCACATTTTGGTCTTCTTTCTTGAGCTTCATATGGTCTGTGAATTGTATCTTGTTGTCCAAAGTTTTACTGCACTAAATGTTCATTATGATTTTTGTCACTCCCGGATATCAAGAAATATCACTTGGAAAATAAAAAGGATAAACAATAGGTGTGCGTGTGTGTGTGTATGTGTGTGTGTGTGTGTGTTCTTGTGATTGGGTTATTCATTTCTAAAATAACAAACTATTTCTTAGTGCTTACTTTCATCCTTTTTGTTTGCCAATATCTACTTTACAATTAGCATTATTTATATTCCTGTCTTTTGGGAAAAATGTGGAAAACATCCTTCTCAATGAACTCTTTTTTACTATAGATGTTAAAATCATAAATACACCAGGGAGCTTCAGATGAGAGCCCTGGTTGGTGGCTGTAGACGTCAGATACCAGCAAAGGAACAGTCGTCAATGCGGGCTCCTCTGTCCCAGGAGTTTTCAAGCAGGAATAAGCTTCAAAACCAAGAGAACAATGTTTTTATATTAATTTATTGGTTGCTTTATTTTTACCTGAAGCCATCGTCCAATCTTCCGATTTAGCAGACAATGGGATAGATAACCCCCCATGTAATCCTAATACGCAGCAGAGCTTGGAGACCACTTTTCCCTGAGACACTTAGGGAGATCCAACAATACCTAAGAGTGTCAGACGGAGGGGAATCAGCATTGTAACACAGGCTTTATTAAAGGAAAGTTACACATGTGTTAGAAATTTTCCTTAATGGTTTACCTTTCATAATGAAAGCCATTAAGAGCCAGCTGCCCAGCCACTTGATTGACAGCTAAACTCTCCCTCATTATACCTAGTTTCCCTGAGCAGGGTGTTGTCAACATAGCGGCCACTTCTTCAGTGACTGGCTGGTCAGTCGTCATGGCAGCCTGGGTGCTTTCACTTCATAGGCATCCCAAGGAGGCTCCACTCTGGCTGGGCCGGCACGGCAACCACTGCTGTGGAAGACGCTGTGACTTTTAGGACTTCTTTCTGCTGTGGTGGGTCATTCAGACAGCATTCACCAGCTCCAGGAGACCTCACTTCAGATGTGATGGATATGCTAGCCTTGGAAATCTGTGCAGGACTGGTTCTACGGTTACTAGAGATGGACCTACCTACCTTAAAGCTGTTATTTTGTGGTTCTAGAGGGGTAGAGCTCATCTCCTAATGATTTAATGTAAAGTGTGATTCACAAAAGGAAGGCTTTGCACACTGCATGTTCAATCTCCCAAGGCTGGTGCAGTAGGCGTTCTTCTTGTGTGTGACCCTGACAAAACAGATAAAAAAAAATACAAACAAACAAAACTTTCCCAAATGGTCTTTCAAATACCTACTAGGGATCTATATCAAAGATATAATAGGGTAAGCAGGCTATCCAGTGAACAGAGAAACCCCAAACGTTCCAACCCCATGCACCTTATAATAACAGACTGCAGGAAAGTGAGTCTTCAGGCAGGAACAGGGACTGTAGGCTCTTGAACCACTTAGCATCTATAAGCCACCTGAAGAGTTACAGAGAGCAACCTGGCATAGAGACTAAAGACTGTAACGGATTGCAGAAATGATAGCAAGGGGAGTGGTGGCTAAGAACTGAGACTATAAAGGAAAAACAACTGAGAAAATCCAGGACACATGAAAGGTAAGACTGATTAGAGAACTCTGGCATACAAGGTTAAGAGCTGAGTTTCTACCAAAGCTTGGAAGTGTGATATTAGCTGATTGATGAAAGATCATTAGCACTCGAGTTCTAGAGACTCAAACTTGAGCACCCAGAATCATAGGTCTTTGCCTTCGAAAGCCTAGAATCCTAAGTCTCTGTTTCTCAAAGCCTAACGTTATAGGATTAGAAGGCCCAGTCCCATGGACCAAGCCCAAGCAAACTGCTCCTTGTCTACCATGATTTCCATACAAATAGGGGGAGAAATCTTGAGATACGGCGACAGCCATTCAGGAACATAACTATGCCCCCCCCCTTGAAAATGATAGATCATTTAGAAAGACAAATCATGACTATATTTCATAGATTCGAAGAAATTTCTTTTAATATTTGGATGTTTGTAGATGAGTTTTTGTGGTTCAGTTGAGAACATTTATTGCTGGCGTCCTTTATAATGTTTAAAATGACAGTGCCTCTTAAATTGATGGCCTATTAGATTTGGGGAAATATAGTTGCTGCAAGTTCTAAATTTCTTTCATTGTTCTTTATAGTCGCAAGCTTATCTTTCATGTTTAAGACAATGGCAGCTCATAAATGCTTTGGTCACATGGAAGAATCGGCTGAGAACGGGTAAATGGAGCTACTCCCCTACCCAGATGGAAGAGAAAACCACGCCTTCTCTTTATATCACAAGAAAGATCAGTAGTGATTAGGAAGCTATGATAATAAAAAAGAAAGAAAGAACGAAAGAGAATTCTGTGTGCAGTCACGGGGTATTCTATCCTTAATGTGGTCCCAGAGCTATTTCCATGACATAATTTGAAAATTACTCTAAGTGAATTAGAGGGGATGCAAGCTCTGGTTCCCATACAACAGCTTTTACTTTTCTGCCTTAGGGGAAAGCTTTCTAGAACGAGTTAAAGCCAAAAATGAACTGAGTAAACCTAAGTCAAATGTTGACCCAAGTCTGCACATGGAAGCAGCACATAGAGTGAAATGTTTCCCAGTCACCTCAGGACAAAACCTGCATACTGCTCATGCACTCCAGTCAACTGTATAAAAGGGAAACTGGAGACTCACAGGGCAGTGTAGAGCAGAGCAGGGAGAGGCAGCGTCAAGGCTGCAATACCAGTGCCCTTTAACACTCACGCTCAGTGCATGGCCTGATGGCCACATCTGTAAGCAATACCTTTAGCTCTAGAAAGTCAATGCTTTTAAAGTCTTTATTTTATTTCAATATTCTAAAAAACTAAATTACCTCCTGTCCCATTTCGTATCTCCATTTCAGTGACAAGTCTGGGTTTTTATCTTCTTTTTATAGAGGTCTTGGTTCAGTTTTTTTCAGCTAAAGTATATTTGACCTTGGGAAAGAAGTTTGATCTAAAGCATTTCCCGTTCACTCCTTGACAGTTATTCAGAGATAAAAGCAAAACAAAATCCAATTTAAGTTGCTTTCTCAAGACCATGGCACAAACCCAAAAGGATGATCAAATCTGGTGGTGATCTTGGTTTAATAGCCATTAAAAGGGATCTAAATAAATAAATCTGTATCAGCCCAAGAAAAACAGAGAAACCTGTGGTCATACAGTGTGATATAATTACTATAAACAAAACTTGTTTATGTGACAGAAAAACACCTCTTCCTCAGCTTTTTTCCTAAGTGTGATATCACTCTAAATAGGAAAAGTAAAATAATAAAACTATGTTATCATTTATAGGAATATAATGGTATTCATCTATGTGAAAGTTGTTAAGTGGCAGGGGAGAACTCATTAACCAAGTTATACTGGAACTGAGGATTTGGGGGCTAAGGCAAGAGTGACTATGTTCAACTCTCAGCACAAAAATGAAAAAAAGAAGAAATTACAGACATCTGTTCATCACAAAAGACTGTTAAAAGAGAAGAACAAGCTGTCAGACTCAGGGAAAATTCTTGATGGACACTTCAATTGGACTAGCACAACCTGTTCTCTGCTCTGTGTGCTATACATGTCTCTAGATGAACTAGGGATGGCTTGTTACACAAACCAGTGCACACATGTTAGAATATTATCCAATACTTAAAATGAACCAGCTATTACCAAAACAATGAGAATATGTGAATGAAACCTTACAAAAATAATACTAGAGAGAAGGCAGGGACAAAGCAGTATTCACACGATCTACACATTTGTTGTATAAAGCAGGAACAGAAGTAAATAATAATAGTTAGTAAGAATGGGAATGTGAAGTAAATATCAACATTTTTTTAGCTATGCTCTTTGTGTGTGTGTGTGTGTGTGTGTGTGTGTGTGTGTGTGTGTGTGTGTAAGTGAGCATTAGTGACCTCACGCTATAGTCTGTGTAGGAGGCCTGACTACAACTTTCAGGATTCAGTTCTCTCTTTACACCTGTGGACTTAGATTCTTCCAGACTTTTGCCATGATACATACTTCAGACTGCCTGGCCTTAAAGTTTCCTGGTGATCATCCTGGCAATGCCTTGCCCCTCAAAGTGGGAATGCTGAGGTTACAGATGCATACCACATCCTCTGACTAGCCTATTGAGCTCTATGTCCCAAACTCAGGTCCTGAGGCTTGCAAAATGAATGTGTGTAGTGGCTGAATGATCTTTCCAACACCAATAATTTAAAATTTAAACTGTACAAGAATGACCTATGCATTTGTATGTATTTGTGTTATGCTAGTAATATAAATACAAAAACAATATAACACATGTAACATTAATAATCCTCAGCTAATAGTAATTCCATCTTGAGATGATCTAGAAGACTCAATGATTTTAGATAAGTTGATAACCCAACATAACTATACACATCTCTGGCTCAGGGCCCCTTGTTAACAAAATAATCTTTCTCCAGAAAAATGATCTTTTATTTTTAAGTAATGGATAATTATATCCAGTGGCCTTTAAGTAGCCTTAAATTTTATTATCGTCTCTTGAGTTTTTCATGATATAAAAAGTAGACATTTATTCAAAGTTTCTTAAGATAAAAAGAGGAAAGTCTGATATGCAACACAACAAAAACCGTGCCACTGTGTGATGTCTTGATCCCTTTTTTCCCCTTAGCCAAACCTTGGAAACCTCCACTTTACTCACTTCCACCCCTACCCCTCTCCTGCCTTGCCTCTTTCTGTCTGCACTCACTTTATTTTTGTAAAGCTGTGTTCAGTCTCTTGTAATGTTAATTTTTGTGTCACTTTCAATGTTGGAATGGAGGTGAGAGGGAGAGGAGAGCACAAGGAAAGTACAAAGATGTGAGGAAGGAGTAACTAAGGGCTTCCCCTTGCTCTACACAATACTGGTTTGACCATTGCTGGCCATCAGGTATCGGTATTATAATCACTACTTTATATTTGTTTGTTTGTTTGTTTGTTTGTTTGTTTGTTTGTGAGTCTTGCTGTCTTACTACACTGTTTTAGCAAGCACACTAGATAGCCTAGGCTGGCTTCTAACTCATGGATATCTTCCTTCTTCAGCATCCTGAGTGCTGGCTTTACAAGAATGTGTTACTGTATCTGGATAACCTTTATGCTGAGTCATAAAGATGCTGTACTCTTCAGTTCTACAATCTAAGAACATTTTCAAATTCTTTCTAGAAAAAAAAAGTTCATTTTTATGGTACTTTGCAGGTAGGCCAAAGGTAAGCTATATTTAAATTTGACAGTACGATTTAGAGTCTTTGTCACGTGGTCCTCGGTGTTTAGCTGCTTCTTGATTGAATATTGCTCCCCAGTACCTTCAGAAGCCTCTCCCAGGCCTCCCTCCATGATCATGTATGTGCTACACTAAGACTTCCCCCCGCCTCTTCCTTGAACTGCTTCATACAATGCCAAAAGCCTGCCATTAATGTCACATTTCAGACATCAGGTAAGAGTGGTTTCTGCAAGTGATAAGTCGATCCCTGGAAGCTGCAGTCTCAGTGAATTGACAGAGTAGGGAGCAGAGTCCTCTGTCTCTGGGCAGTGTGCATCTCATTCCAGCCTGCAAGGGACACAGCAGCAGCATCTTTATAAGAAGTTTCTAATGATCCTGAAGAGGTCCATCCTCCCTAATTGCAAACTTGGCATTGACGAGGTTGACTTATGAAGCCAGACAGATTGGACCTGGTAGAACCACAGCTTGTGACCCATGTAGCTGAGCTGGGAGACTGGTTCTAGCTGGTCACTTCAGTACACTGGAGTCATTCAGTGCTGGCCTTCCTGTTGGGCAGCTGCAGTCTAGGCCTGGACTGCTTTACTTCTTCCCTTTCAATATGAGGAAAGGACACAATAGTAGTTGCCTAGTGCTGGGGCTGAGTAGTGAGGTAAAATGGACGTCTGTTGGTCAAAGAGTATAAAGTTTCACTCATAAAACAGTCATTTCAGTAAACTAAGCAACTGGCACACTGATGTTGGTTTTTCCTTGTTTCCTAATATGAGAACTTTTTGGAGAAATTATATTACCTATATTTCTCCAGTCATAAAAAGGAAAAGTTTAGTAGCTCAGCTCTTTAACACACTGTGGAACTTTTTAACATCTCAGTTTCCTAGGGCATAGCTACTTGAGTACTCATGTCCCTTCCAAATGCCTGATCTGTGATCCTGACACTAAGGTGTTCTTACTAAACTTTCAGGCAGGTGATAAATTAGGTCTTGAAGGCAGAACTTCCATGGATAGAATTAGTAGATTTAAAATGGATGTCTCTAGACTTATTTCTTCTGGATGTTCCCATGAGCAGAAAGAGAACCCAGAGATTGATTCTATTGTCACCTTGACCTTTCACTTTCTGACCTCTAGGAATATAAGAAACAAATCTTTGGTATTTAAAAGGGACCAATTTTACCATATTTTTAAACAATAGCCCAAAATAGAGTAGTCAATACTACCATGTCCTGTGTGAGTTTGCAGAAACATAAAAGAAAGAGAACATAAGACCTTCAGATAAAATTGTAAAATCCAACAAAGAATACAGTCTTTTTTTAAAAAATGAATCCTTTATATAAAATGTGTTTTAGGGTTAGTACCTCAAAAAACATCTGCATTACCCTTTGTACTGCAATAATGTTCACAAGAGCCAGAATATAAAGAAAAATGTAATAACTGGTAACAAAAAATGGGGAAATCCCACCATTTCCAACAACATGAAAGATATGGTCATTATGATAAGTGCAGTAAACCCAACCATAAAGACTAGTTCTCTAGTATCTCACTTATGTAGGAAACTTCATAAGAGCAAAGTACACAATGGTAGCCCCAGTGCTGGGGCTGAGTAGTGAGATAAAATGGAAGTATGTTGACCAAAAAGTATAAAGTTTCAATCATGAACTGAGTCATTTCTGTAATCTATGCACAATAAAGTGACTATGGCTAATACTACATTGTACCGTACACTTGAAATTTGCTAAACTGATACATTTTAATTGTTTTATTTATGAAAAATGGCAAATATGTGAGGTAATGAGTATGTTAGCTTGATGACAATTATTTTATAATATATAATGCATCAAAATGCAAAATTGCTTATGTACATATAAATTATATATAATGTTTATAAAGTGAATTCATTATATATAATATATAATTACAAAGCTAGGAAATAGGAGAGGGATAGACTGATGAGAAAAGGGGTAAACTTGGAAATGATAGAAGCTACTTAATCATCCAGTCCAGAAATAATAGCAATTCACACTAAGGTCAGGATCAGCAGACAAGGCATAGAATAGTCATATGCTGATTAAATTTGGAAACAAAACCTCCAGGATATCTTCCTAGACTGGATGTGCAATGTCAGGGAAGTATTAACCAAAGCTGGGCTTGGTGGAGCATACCTATAATAACAACTATTGCTTAAGCCACAAAGTAAATTCAAGGCTCTCTGGGTAACTTAGTGGAATGTCAAGTCCTCCCATGTGGAAGGGACAGCATGACACAGTTCCTGCCCCTGGAAGGGAGCTAGCAGGGCATGGTTTATAAAGTGAATTCATTATATATAGTATATAATTGCAAAGCTAGGAAATAGGAGAGGGATAGACTGGTGAGAAAAGGGGTAAACTTGGAAATGATAGAAGCTACTTAATCATCCAGTCCAAAGATGATAGCAATTCACACTGTAGCAGAGGTGACAAAGAATAAAATGGAGATGTTATTCTGATGGTTACTCTGGGCATGGGCCTTTTTTGTATAATAATGTATCTATTTTGATGTTCCTCTCTCAAGGGAATGCTCTCCCTGTTAAGGTTAATGACTCCATGATAATTGGAAGCAGCATGAGCCCAAGAGGCCAGAATGTGTTCCTCAGCAAAATGTGATCCTCAGGGCAGCTCTATGTGAAAGAACTCTGAAAACAGGAGTTCAAGAATGTATAATTTCTCAACTATGCAAAATATAATGATGCAATATGAATTATAGGAGAGGCTTCACAGACATAAAACAACAAAGTCAACTGTACTAATGAGCCAGTTTGTCAGAAAAAATATGGAAGAAGATAAAGAAATTTAGGGAGTGTTGATTGCAGGGCAAGATCCCACACAGCTTAACTTATTGTTTATGCTTACAAAGGCAGGCAGATATCTGAATTCATTTGATATGATTTAAAAAAAAATGTACTTGCTGTTTTCTTCTAAGAATCAAGAGTCTAAGGTCATAAAATGCTGATTCAGGGGATAATCAAAAGGGAATCTGGGATAATGATTAAATTAATATGTAAATAAAAGACAGGACTTTGGTCTGCAAGAGCTGATCTATGTACACAGCTGGCTGGAAAGCCAGCTCAAGCAGAACACAGAGCTGTCAGCTTGTACCCACGATTGACTTGAAGTCATTCTTTCACCCCTCCCAAATGCCCCTTCCTCAGGAACCCCTCTCCAAGGCAGGGCTGGTTATTGGCAGTGGAACCCTGCCTCAAAATGAAAAGTAATAGTGTGATTCTGGAACTATCCTCAGGGTTCAGTGTTTGAACAAGAACAAAGACTTGTTCCTACCAATCCTCAGTACCAACAAAGAAGGAGTTAGAGGAGGAGGAAGGAAGGAGGGGGAGGAGGAGAAGGAGGAGGAAAAGAAAAATGGAGGAAGAGGAAGAAGAAAAGGATAAGGAGTAAAAGAAGAGAAGAGGAAGGAGGGGGATTTAGAGCTACTAAGCATATTTTTCATAACCAATTGTATGGAGGAAACAAGGAAGGGATGAAGAGAGAATAAGACTAGGAAACCAAACCAAAAAGGAGCTTAACTTGTGGTGCAATTTATCATTTCCTTATGGAAAGGGACCAACTCATAAGCTATCAAGTCAAAACCATCTCACAGAGGAGCAGCTATCCAGATGGACTTTCTTTTTCTTTAAAAGCAATGATAATTTGTTCATATGCTACTCCCTAAATAACATAGTATAATAGCTTTATCTTTTTTCTTTTAATTTTATGTATGAGTGTTCTACCTGCATGCACACTTGTATGCCAGACAAAAGAGGGTATCAGATCACATTATAAATGGTTGCGAGCCACCATGTCGTTCTGGGAAATGAACTCAAAACCTCTGGAAAAGCAGCCAATGCTTTTGACCGCTGAGCTATCTCTCCAGTCCCCTAGATGGACTTTCATACTGCTATTTTCTGACAGGTTAGAATGTGCCTGAAGAGCTTCGTCAACACAGAAGACATCTATCCCATTTAAGTGTAGGAGATGACAGTTGACTGTAATACCCTCTGAGAACAGAGGCCTAAGGAAAATGAGTAATCTTGACCTCGCATTGGCTTCCACATCTACAGACTGTATTCTATATGTATCTCCCATTCTAAGGCACCCAGTGTTGATCTACGAGAAGGAGAAAGCTAGACTGAGAAGGCATTTATTGATGAAAATAGAGGAAATTTTTAAAGATTATAAAGTAAAAGTGGTACAAACAAGAAAGTTAGGAATTTCCCATCATGATCACTCTGATAATAAAATATTAGCTAGTAGTTAACAATTATCCTAAAGTATTTCTTCTGGTCAAGACATTACGGTAAATTACATTATGTTTTATCTCATGTAAATGATGTCAGACTTCTCATTTTTTATGGATGAAGTAGGTTGAGATGGTCAACACTTACCCAATCCTCACAGCACTCAGTGTGCAGTCTAAATTTCAAATTCGCATGGCCTGATAGCCTGCATCCCTAGCCCACACGGGAGAACAAGTTTTAAAACTAGGCAGTAAAATTGTCGTTTTCAATCTATTCTCAGCGTTATTTGTATGTCTTCATTTTTTGACCTTATGAAGTTATCATAAATACCTTTAAATAAATTTCATCACTGTGGAGTTGGGGAACAGGGAAGTATATGTGATGGATACTATCTTGCTGCTTCGTCTCAGGCAAGAAGCACCCCGAACAGAAAGAGCTTGATGCCTTATCTAAAGAAGTGACCTTTTCTCATTCTTCAACTTATTTTCACACTTATTCATTATCTCCGTTTGTCCTCAAGTTAATCCCATTTATTGGATAAGACATTATAAAAGATGTTGTTACCATAAATTATTTGGATAGAGTCAGCACAGTGATTGTATCCCTAGGACTAAAATTTCTATCTTTTCCTCCTATATGGAGATTATGTCATAATTAATATATAACAACATAAATACATCTGAAATGTACAAATCAGTGAGTACTGTTAAGTGTTTTCACCAGTCACTACCATCAAGAATGAAACAGTTTCAGGAGTCAGTTATTTTTACTGTACACAACAATTTTTGCACCACCTGCTACAAGAGTTATACTTTCTAGATTTTGCCTTAATTAGATTATTCATCCATTACTTTTTTGCCTTCCTGTGTGCCCACCTCTGAGCACTGTGACTCTCTGATACTTATCCATGTTGTTACATGCTGCTGGGAGTGGTTCACTGTCTCTATTACAACGTAGTCATTCATCAGTTAATGTACACCTGGGTCATTTAGTTTGAGGGCATTATGAATAGAGCTATTATAAATATTCACAAGACATTCTAAGGGCACATATTTTGTGAGTTTTCTACTTTTTAGTAAATACCTACAATTAGAATACCTAGATGGCTGTTTATAAGAAAATGTCATGTGTCTTTCTAAAGTAGAGGCTGCATCAAATTCTTTGGGAGATGAATTTTTCTATACCTTGACTAATATTGGAGGCTCTATCCATCATAGTGAATATGCAGTGGTATCACACTGTGCTTTAGAATTCCAGTTCATTATTTCCACTTAGCCATCAAGAACATGGTGCACAGAAAAGATTAGGAGTATTGGAACTTATTTTCAAAAATTCTAAACAAGTTATTTAAGGTCTCTATCCCTGAGGTTCATCATTCCTAAATTGTGGTTAACAACAGTTCAAGAGTAGAACAATTTTCAATGTGTGTTAAATATATAAAAGGACAATGTCTGAGAATTTGTAAATGATTAATGCCAGTTTGCTATTTTTGTTGTGGTAATTTTAGTTCTAAAGAATGTAAAACACCTACTTTCAGGTCACATTGTAAATTTAACGCTGTCAAAGCTGCTGCACATGTTGTGGAGCATTGAAGAAAGACAATGCAAAGGATATACAAAGGCCATGTCAGTTCCTTCCATCCTCAGATGCCCCAATAGCAGGACACAAAGGTTTTGGTTAAAATGATTTCTATAAACATAAGGAGGAAAATCATTTAAGGATCCATAAATCTTGCAATACCAGGATTCAAGCTAGAGAAAAGAAATAAGAACAAAGAAAAATATTACAAACTTCATAGTACACTTTCCCTAGAGGGAAAGGGGGGTCAAGAAATATGCTGGTGAGTGTAGGTGGAAATGTTAGAAAAAAACGAGAGCCATCAGAAGAGGTTTCATGGATGGCCCTAGGAATAATGAAGAGCTAAATGGGTAGAAGACAGGGCAGAAAGGATTAGAAAAACAGTGTCTAGGAAAACTATGAAAAAGACCACGAAGATGCTGGAAAATTAAATCAGGATTGATAAAAGTCTATGCTCAAAGCTTTGTAGACTGAAAATAGAATCTTTCCAAAATATGCCAGTGTTGCTAAACAATTTTTAAAACTCCATCAAACCCCCAAGAGAGTCAGAAAACATTTTTTGTAGTAGATAAAGTCTTAAAAAAAGACAGGAAGAGCATCCAAGGCTCTGGCAGATACATCCTGGTAGTTAAACATTGTAGTCTGCAGGACTTCGGACCTCATGTCCACTCATGCATGTTGGTTCCTAGCCTAATTATACCTCCTCCTCTGCTCTTCCTAGATCTGCTTCTGACTTTCTTATTCCACAGCCTTAGCTCATGACTTCTATGTCCAGCCTCAGTAGGTCTAGTCTCCTTGTACTGCCACTTGGGCATCCAATGTCTGCTCTTTCTCCTCATCCTATAGTCACACCTCATTCTACTGGCCTTCTCCAGGGAAAAGCACAAAGTGTATTTAGCTCCTTTGTTTCCTATGCAAAACACCATCTGAGGGCTCTTTCTTGTCCTCTTGTTCTCACTTCCCATTGAGTGGATAAGCTTAACTGTGTCTTTATTCTCTGGTACTGTGTCTCTGTGACACTCAGCGAGTCAAATAAATATGTTCTCTATTCTTAGTGGCAGACAAAAAGCATCCCACATCACAGGGGGTTTGTGACACTTACAAAGTATTTTGAGAACTTGACTGATTTACAAAAACACCAAGTTCTTGACAGCATGGCTGTGTGTTTTTGGTAAACGTGGCAGATCTAACTAGCTACACATCTGAGCTTCGGAAGCATGTTTCCCAAAGTAATGGATGGAGTGGAAACTGCAGCATGGGGAGCCTCGCTTCACACGGTCTGCAAGGAAGTTGTGTAGATCAATCACTTTGCATGGCCTCTAGGAAATAGTGGCAAATACTGACTGTCTTCGGGTGTAGATATACCATGTCCCCCATCCGCCCTCCTCGTTTACGTGTTTTCATACATGAAATCAGTGATGAATACACAGTAGATAGTACTAAGACTTGCTGTGATCAAGAGTGTGAACTTGGAAAGAGGTTTCAGTCAAATTTTTCTCTTGTTATTTGGCTGAATGAAATAATTCATTTCCATTCATATATTTCTATATGCCTTTAAAGAAACAAAGTACCTTTAAATTTATCTATACTTGAAATGTGGGTGAGAGATAGCAAGAAAATCCACTGATCGTACTCAGAATGCCCATCTCTGTGATTTTCAGCTTATTTAATAAAATATGATATACTTCTGGATATCTTGCACATGGATACAATGTGTTTTAATCATATTCAACCCTACTCCTCCTCCTATCTTCTAGGTCCACTACCTACATTTACTCCCTGTGGTGATTAGAAAGAAAATGGCCCCCATAGGCTCTTAGGAGGTGGCAGAATTAGGAGGTTTGGCCTTATTGGAATTGATGTGGCCTTGTTGGAGGAAGTGTGTCTCAGTTCATTTCCTGCTGCCTGCTGATCCAAATGTAGATCTCTCAGCCCCTTCTCCACTACCATGTCTGCCAGCGTGCAGCTATGTTTCCCACAATGGTATTAATCGATTAAACCTCTGAAACTGTAAGCCAGCTTCAATTACATGTTTCCTTTCTAAGAGCTGCTGGGGTCATGGTGTCTCTTCACAATAGAAACTCTAAAACACTATTCCACTTTCCAATTTCATGTTTTTTTTTTTTTTTTAAACAAGTCACTGACTGTATACCCAAGTCTGTGGTTGACCTCATAGAGGCTACAAACAGACTTATGTCCCTAAAAGCTATCGACCATAATTAGCTCCTCAACTAGGGTTGGGTTCAATATCCATAAGAGTTAGTTGATTGGCTTAATCTTGTTCATGTCTTGTGCTAGCAACCACAATTGCTATGAGTTCATAGCACATGTCACAATTGCTGACAGCTCATTACAGTTGCCACATAATGTCAGAAAACATGGTTTCATTATAATCCTACCAGGCTACTGGCTTTTAAAATCCTGATAGCCCTATGCCTGAGATGTCCACTGAACCTTGAAAAGATGCAATGAGATTCTATTTGTAGGTAAATACCCACAGATATTTATTCTCTATACTTTGACTAGATACCAGTATTTTAGTCACCGCTCTTCACTGCACAAAGAAACTTCCATAGGAGGTTTGAAATCAGCATAACTACTCTAAACAGAGAAGAGACTCTATCCAACTGTGACAGGCTGCATGAGACGCTGGTTTACATTTGGAATCATAATGGAGTCTGGTGTCCTTGCAAGGGTGTGGATGACCACACTACCACCTCAAGAGTGGTGGATGGGCAGGAAATTCATGTTGGTAAACCTAAGAGCCTGAATGGTGGCTTCGGTTTCATTTTATGTGTCGCCACGTTGACTCACAGAATGAACCTTAAAAATTAACCTTCTATGACCTTGCGATAGATGGATAAGATAAATTTGCAGGGAGTGATGTAAAGAAAGAGCAATTTAAGCACATTAGAGTCAGTCATTTCCAGCAGAAAGGGCTGAACTGTTGATTACACCTGATAAAATACCTCTGGTGGAATGAGAAAGAGCACAGCACATTTTTAGATCATAGGCGAGCATGTTGCCTTCATTCTATGGGCACCTCAAAAATTCAGTTTCATGTTCTATCACTTCCCTACTTCGTCTGCTGAACATACAAACAAGACACAGTGGAAAGCAAGGAGCCTTTGCCTAACTCACTTTCACAACATTCATTTTTATCATATCTCAGGACAACGTTTTCCTTCTGCCTGACAATAGCTCAAATAGGCCTCCAATACTAAATGAGCAAGGCCCTACAGCCCTAGGCCAGAAAGCCAGCAGCTTTCAATGAAGACACAGTGAGGACAACTTGACCCTGCACACAGGCCTAGGTATGGGCATCAAGAGGTTCCTATAAGGAGCAGCTTATAGATACAAGCCAATCAGAGTGAGTTGGCCTTTTTAGGAGGGAACACGTGAATGCTCTGGCCAAGAAGAAACTTGAGCACAGAACTTACTGGTCACACTTGGATAGCCAGTCACCAGGGGAATTTTAAAACAGATCACAGGGCTGGCAAATGTATTTCAGTTGATGGAGTACTTACCTCAATGCAGAAAACTCTGAGTCTGATCCTCTAAAGCAAACATCGGATGCAGTGCTGTGTGACTGTGATCCAACGCTTGGAAGCTATCAGAAAATCAAGGCAAGAGAAACAAAATTTCAAGGTCACCCACCCTCAGCTGCATAATGAGTTGCAGGTAAGACTGAGATATCTGAGACCCTGTCTCAAAAATGATAAATAAATAAAGCTAAGAAAACATAGGAGAAATAAATATGATTTAATTCCTGGTCAATTAGTATTGTCTATTATATTGACTAAGCCACTTACTGTACTCCAGCCTCAGTATTCTCATCATGAGAACAGTCACAGCTTCTTCTTCCTCCCGCAACCTGAGGATGAAATGGGATGGGATGGTGAAGTAAAAAAAAAAAATAGAGCATTTAGAGTGAATAGAATCTCCCTAGAGTTCTTCCGGTCCCTTCTTTGTTAGTACTGCTATGACTGTTTACCTTAAGTAAAACATAGAGAACTATATCTAGTTTTGTGGAGACTTTCACATAATTTCCTAGGGTATTCTGGACAACACAAGACAACAGGGCCAGCCTAAAATCCAACTACTCTTCCCTCATCCAAAAGTAGGTCATTAAGGTTAAAAGAAAGAAAAAAGAAAATAAAATTATCTGCAGTTACCTAGATAAACACCAAACTTTAAAATCCTACCTGAGTGGCTTGCTTCCTCAGATAGCTGAGCAATTCCAGTATAACTAATAGCTCCTTAGGTTTATTTACCATCCCACATTGCAACGTCTTAATTTTCAGTTTTACTTGGATTATTGTAATCCTTAATACTGATTCTTAAGTTGACAGGATCTAAAATCACCGAGGGATAAAAGCCTGTGGGCATGCCTATGATGTGCTGTCTGGAGTTGACTAATTTAGATAGGAAACTGCATCTCCCTTAACCATAGGTAACATAGTTGCATGGGCTGGGAACCTGGGGTTTATAAAAAAGGAGAGAATGAAGTGAGCTGTAACATACATCACTCTTTGAGTTCTGGTGGTGGTTACAATGTACTCAGCTACATTATGCTCCTGCAGCCAAGACTTCCTGGTCATGACAAACTGTACCCTCTCACTAGAATCTAAAATAAACCCTTTCTTTTGTATGTTGATTTTGTAAGAGTATTTTATCACAGTAATAGAAGGAACAATTGAAAAATATTGCTACCATCAATAGAATTGTTGCTATGATAAACCTAACCGGTCTATCTTAGGGTTATCATTGCTATAATGAAACATTATAAGCAATAGTAGGTTGAAGATGAAATGATTTATTTGGCTTACACTTTCTCATCACAATATATCACTGAAGGAAGAACAGAGCAGGAACTCAAACAAGACAGGAGTCTGAAGGCAGGGGATGATGCAGTGGTCATGAAGGAATATTGCTTACTGGTTTGCTCCCATGATTTGCTCACCCTAATTTCTTAATGAACCCTCCCAGGAGTATCTCCACCCACAATAGAATGACCTCCTATGCACCATCAGTCACCAATTAAGAAAATGTCCTACAGGCTTGATGACAATCACTTAATCTCATGGAAGCATTTTCTTGATTGAGGCTCCTCCCCTGTGATAACTGGTTTATGTCAAGTTGACCCACAACTAACCTGAGTATGGTTCTTAGAATTCTTCCTTAAACTTCTTTGTTGGGATATTCTACCATGGAAATGGACATAAATCCTTTATTCTGTTCTCAACCTAATACACTCTCTCTCTCTCTCTCTCTCTCTCTCTCTCTCTCTCTCTCTCTCTCTCTCTCTCTCTCTCTCTCCAGTGAAGTTACAGCTCAGATATTATCATCAAAGTCTTTATGAGGGTCACCAAGAAACCAGGTCATTCCTGCCACTGCAGTCACACTACCCCTATTATTTCATTAAATTTTGGGTGTGACAAAGGATCTGAACTACATTCTTAACAAATAAGCATCTCAGAAGAGTCTGGGGAGTGTGGACATTGGTGTGTGTGTTTTGGAAACAGGAAGACAAGAAAAAAAGAAGTGTGGAAGCTCATTTTCTTATTTTTCCAAGTAATGTGGATATATAAACAATATTATATGTCTATTAGGACAGGTACAGGCACTGAGTACTCGTCAGTGATGACATTTTGCAGAAGAGCAGGATTGTGTGCTTATAATTACTATATGATATGTTATAAGCAAATATTCTTGTTATTATTATTGGTGGTGGTAGTAGTAGTAGTATTAGTAGTAGTAGTAGTAGTAGTAGTAGTAAGAGTAAGAGTAGTATAGTAGTAGTATATAATGGATCCTAAAGGCTAGAGATATGGTTACATTGGTAATAGGCTTCCCATTCAAACATGAGGACATACAAAAACTATATGTGCCCACACGCTGCTGTAACCCCAGCACCAGAAAAGAGAATGGAAGATGGGAAGCCAATCTCCCCAAATCAGTGAGATCCAAAATCACTTAAATGTTCTAAGTGTAAAAAAGAGGTCAGAAAAATTGAAAAAATAGTTAATGTTGACTTCTGGCCTAAACCTACACCTGCACAAACAGCCATCCACACACACCTACACTTGCACAGTTGTAGGTCTCTGTGTTAATTACATTCAGCACAATAAAAGCTTGAGAGATGAATTAATGAGTATAATGATAAGTCACTAGGAAACAGTTTGCTGCTATGTCCACTTTGCAGAATAATATTCATTATTCATGGAAAGTCTCTGGCTAGTGACGACAGAAGAATTAGCTCATTCCTGGCACTAAGCTTTGTATTCCTTAGTCTGTAATGTCTAATAGGGGGAATTTTTCTTCATTATAAGGTAATTCCATTTTAGCGCTCTCTCTCTCTCTCTCTCTCTCTCTCTCTCTCTCTCTCTCTCTGTGTGTGTGTGTGTGTGTGTGTGTGTGTGTTCCATTATATAAACAAACTGAAAGAACAAAACCACATGATCATTTCATTAGATGCTGAGAAAGCATTTGACAAAATTCAACACCCCTTCATGATAAAAGTCCTGGGAAGATCAGGAATACAAGGCCCATACCTAAACATAGTAAAAGCAATATACAGCAAACCAGTAGCTAACATCAAACTAAATGGGGAGAAACTTAAAGCAATCCCACTAAAATCAGGGACTAGACAAGGCTGCCCACTCTCTCCCTACTTATTCTACATAGTACTCAAAGTCCTAGCCAGAGCAATCAGAAGCAAAAGGAGATCAAAGGGATACAAACTGGAAGGGAAGGAATCAAAATATCACTATTTGCAAATGGTATGATAGTGTACTTAAGCGACCCCAAAAGTTCCACCAGAGAACTACTAAACCTGATAAACACATTCGACAAAGTGGCTGGGTATAAAATTAACTCAAACAAATCAATAGCCTTCCTCTACTCAAAGGATAAACAGGCTGAGAAAGAAATTAAGGAAATGAAACCCTTCACAATAGTTCCAAATAATATAAAATATCTTGGTGTGAATTTAACCAAGCAGGTGAAAGATGTGTATGACAAGAGTTTCAAGTCTCTGAAGAAGGAAATTGAGGAAGATCTTAGAAAATGGAAAGATCTTCCATGCTCATGGATTGGCAGGATTAATATAGTAAAGATGGTCATTTTGCCAAAAAACAATCTACAGATTCAATGCAATCCCCATCAAAATTCCTACTGAATTCTTTATAAGGATAGAAAGAGCAATTTGCAAATTCATTTGGAATAAAAAAAAAACAAACAAAAAAAAAAAACGGGATAGCAAAAACTATAGTCAACAATAAAAGAACTTCTGGGAGAATCATGATCCCTGACTTCAAGCAGTGTCGGCGCCAGCACCGACACGGTACCGAGAATTGAGCGAAAGCCTGTGGGATGAAAGAACACACACACACAGGTTATTCGTGTCAAGCCAGAAGAGGAAGAGAGCTCCTGGTTTCTTTATTGACCAAACTATATATCCAAAGAACACCACTTAGCAGGTATCTGCCAAACACAGTGGAGAACCCTGGCTGAGACTTCAGTAACAAGACTATGTGGCCTGAATAAATTAGGGAAATAACCAGGAAGGCCAGCCTAATTCTGACTCAGGTGAGAAGTACCAGGCCAAACTGTTCCCAGTTGGGGACAAAAAGCTTCCACAGCTTCCACATGCAAGGGCAGGGCTCAGCAGGGGTCAAACCTTGCTGGAGACCCAGAAGGGTCTTGTTCTCGCTGAAAACATTCCATGAATGCAAACTTCTTGTGCCGTAAATTACAGGGAGAGGCTTTTGATCCTACAATCTAAGACTAAGGCCAAACAGTGATAAAGCAACCAGGCCCAAATCCAATAAGGCTCCCACAAAGCAGTATTACAGAGCAGTAGTCATAAAAACTGTATGTATGGTATTGGTACAGAGACAGGCAGATAGATCAGTGGCACAGAATTGAAGACCCAGAAATGAACCCACAGACCTATGGTCACTTGATCTTTAACAAAGGAGCTAAAACCATCCAATGGAAGAAAGATAGCATTTTCAAAAAAATGGTGGTGGTTCAACTGGGGGTCAGCATGTAGAAGAATGCAAATAGATCCATTCTTATCACCATGTACAAAGCTCAAGTCCAAGTGGATCAAGGGCCTCCACATCAAACCAGATACACTCAAACTAATAGAAGAAAAAGTGCAGTCCCCAGCTCTGAAAAAAAGAAAAAAAGAAGAAGAAAAAGTGGGGAAGAGTCTCAAACACATGGGCAGTGGGGAAATTTTCCTGAACAAAACACCAATGGCTCAATGCTCTAAGATCAAGAATCGACATATGGGACCTCAAAACTGCAAAGCTTTTATAAAGCAAAAGAAAAAACGGCATTAGGACAAAACTGCAAGCAACAGATTGGGAAAAGATCTTTACCAATCCTGTCTGATAGAAGGCTAATATCCAAAATACACAAAGAACTCATGAAGTTAGACTTCAGGGAGACAAATAATTCTATTAAAAAATGGGTACAGAGATAAACAAAACATTCTCAGCTGAGGATTATTGAATGGCCAAAAAGCACCTAAAGAAATGTTCATCCTTAGTTATCAGGGAAATACAAATCAAAACAACCCTGAGATTCCACCTCACACCAGTCAGAATGGCTAAGATCAAAAACTCAAGTAACAGCAGATGCTGGCAAGGATGTGGAGAAAAAGGAACACTCCTCCATTGTTAGTGGGATGGCAAGCTACTACAACCATTTGTGGAAATCAGTCTGGAGGGTCCTCAGAAAATTGGACATTCCTCTACCTAAGGACCCAGCTATACCTCTCTTGGGCATATACCCAAAGGATGCTCCAATGAACAACAAACACACATGCTCCACTATGTTCATAGCAGCCTTATTTATAATACCAGAAGCTGGAAAGAACCCAGATGCCCTTCTTTTTTTTTTTTTTTTTTTTTTATTATTAACTTGAGTATTTTTATATACATTTCAATGTTATTCCCTTTCCGGTTTCCGGCAACATCCCCTCCCCCTCCCCTTCCTTATGGGTGTTCCCCTCCCAACCCCTCCCCCATTGCTGCCCTCCCCCAACAGTCTAGTTCACTAGGGGTTCAGTCTTAGCAGGACCCAGGGCTTCCCCCTTCCACTGGTGCTCTTACTAGGATATTCATTTGCAACCTCGAGGTCAGAGTCCAGGGTCAGTCCATGTATAGTCTTTGGGTAGTGGCTTAGTCCCTGGAAGCTCTGGTTGGTTGGCATTGCTGTACATATGGGGTCTCGAGCTCCTTCAAGCTCTTCCAGTTCTTTCTCTGATTCCTTCAACAGGGGTCCCGTTCTCAGTTCAGTGGTTTCCTGCTGGCATACGCCTCTGTATTTGCTGTATTCTGGCTGTGTCTCTCATGAGCGATCTGCACTCACATTTTGATCATCCGTCTTGAGTTTCATTTGTTCTAGGCATCTAGGGTAACTCAAGCATCAGATGCCCTTCAATAGAGGAATGGATTAAAAAAATGTGGTACAGCTACACAATGGAGTACTACTCAGCTATCAAAACAATGACTTCATGAAATTCATAGGCAAATGGAACAAACTAGAAAATATCATCCTGAGTGAGGTTACACAATCACAGAAAAACATACTTGGTATGCACTCATTGATAAGTGGATATTAACCTAAAAGCTCGAATTATCCAAGTTTCAATCCACAGACTACAGGAAGCTCAAGAAGGAGGATGACCAAAATGCGGATGCTCCCACTCCTTCTTAGAAGGGGAAAAAAATATCCATAGGAGGGGATATGGAAGCAAAGTTTAGAGCAGCAACTCAAGGAATGGCCATTCAGAGCCTGTCCCACATGTGGCCCATATATATATTCTCCAAAACTAGGTAAGATTGATGAAACTAGAATATGCATGCTGAAAGGGACCGAATATAAATCTCTCCTGAGAGACACATCCAGAGCATGTCTAATACAGAGGTCAATGCTAGCAGCAAACTACCGAACTGAGAATAGGACCCCCTTGAGGGGGAATCAGAGGAAGTATTGAAAGAGCTGAAGGGGCTTGCAATCCCATAAAAGCAACAATGACAACCAACCAGAGCTTCTAGAGACTAAACCACTACCGAAATATTATACATGGACTGACCCAGGGCTCCAACTGCGTATGTAGCAGAGAATAGCCATGTTGGGGCACCAGGTCCTGTTAGGGTTGAACCCCCAGTGTAGGGGAATATTGGGGGGAGCATTAAGGGGGTTGTATAGGGAGAATACCTATATAGGAAAGGGGGAGGGGAGAAATGGGGGCTTACGGACAGGAAACCAGGAAGGGGAAATACGTTTGAAATGTAAGTAAAGAAATATATCTAATTAAATACACACACACACACACACACACACACACACACACATATATATATATATATATAATAAATAAAAAGGCAGAACAAAAATATCTATAGGAGGGGATATAGAGACAAAGTTTGGCACAGAGATGGAAGGAAAGGCCATTGAGAGCCTGCCCCGTGTGGGTATATAGCCGTTATATATACAGTCACCAAAACTAGGTAAGATTGATGAAGCTAAGAACTTCAGGCTGACAGGAGCCTGATATAGCTGTCTCCTGAGAGACACAGCCAGAGCATGTCAAATACAGAGGTGAATGTTAGCAGCAAATCATTCTCAGAAGGTCCAAGAATCCTTTAGTTGTTCAGTCCATGAGGCTGGATGTCTCATCTGGTCTTTAGTATATTTCTCTCATTCAAATCAATGGAAAACTATCACAACCTGATTTAGGTAGGATAGCAAAGGGTAGAGGCTCTTCAGGAGTCATGGTATGGGTCACTCTTGCAGGAAAAATGGCCCATACCATGAACTTCCATGAACTGAGAACAGGATCCTCGTTGGAGGAATTAGAGGAAGGATTGGAGGAGCTGAAGGGGCTTCCAATCCCATAAGAACAATGCCAACCAACCAGAACTTCCAGGGACTAAACCACTACCCAAAGAGTGTACATAGACAGACTCACAGCTCCAGCTGCATATTTAGCAGAGGATGGCCTTGTTGGGCACCAATGGAAGGAGAAGCCCTTGGTCCTGCCAAAGCTGGACAGTTTCCCCATTGTAGGGGCATGTCAGGGGGTGGGATTAGTGGGTAGTTGGGGAGGGGAACACCCTTATAGAAGAAGGGGAGGCAGATGGGATAGGGGGCTTATGTCAGGGAAACTGGGAAAGGTAATAACACTAGAAATGTAAATAAAAAACAATTTAAAAAAAGAAGGGAGTTGAAAGGAAAAAAGAGGGAATATAGTAATATCTTAGAAATTAGACAAATTGAGATGGGTTTTTAAGTTTACTCTTAAAGCACTTTATAGCCATAATCTTACATTGGTAGAAATCTTTATATTTTGCTGCAAAATTGAAGTTATATTTTTTTTTTTTTATTTTTATTAACTTGAATATTTCTTATATACATTTGGTGTTATTCCTTTCCTGTTTCGGGCAAACATCCCTCCCCCCTCCCCTTCCTTATGGGTGTCCTCCCCCTCCCCTATTGCCGCCCTCCCCCAACTGTCTAGTTCACTGGGGTTCAGTCTTAGTAGGACCCAGGGCTTCCCTTCTACTGGTGCTCTTACTAGGATATTCATTGCTACCTATGAGGTCAGAGACCAGGATCAGTCCATGTATAGTCTTTAGGTAGTGGCTTAGTCCCTGGAAGCTCTGGTTGCTTGGCATTGTTGTACATTTGGGGTCTCAAGCCCCTTCAAGCTCTTCCCAGTTCTTTCTCTGATTCCTTCTAACGGGGGTCCTATTCTCAGTTCAGTGGTTTGCTGCTGACATTCGGCCTCTGTATTTGCTGTATTCTGGCTGTGTCTCTCAGGAGCGATCTACACTTCTGCACTTCTTTGCTTCATCCATCTTATCTAATTGGGTGGCTGTATATATGGGCCACATGTGGGGCAGGCTCTGAATGGGTGTCCCTTCAGTCTCTGTTTTAATCTTTGCCTCTCTCTTCCCTGCCTAGGGTATTCTTGTTCCCCTTTTAAAGAAGGAGTGAAGCCTTCACATGTTGATCATCCGTCTTGAGTTTCATTTGTTCTAGGCATCTAGGGTAATTCAAGCATTTGGGCTAATAGCCACTTATCAATGAGTGCATACAATGTATGTCTTTCTGTGATTGGGTTAGCTCACTCAGGATGATATTTTCCAGTTCCAACCATTTGCCTACAAATTTCATAAACTCGTTGTTTTTTATAGCTGAGTAATATTCCATTGTGTAGATGTACCACATTTTCTGTATCCATTCCTCTGTTGAAGGGCATCTGGGTTCTTTCCAGCTTCTGGCTATTATAAATAAGGCTGCGATGAACATAGTGGAGCAGGTGTCTTTTTTATATGTTGGGGCATCTTTTGGGTATATGCCCAAGAGAGGTATAGCTGGATCCTCAGGCAGATCAATGTCCAATTTTCTGAGGAACCTCCAGACTGATTTCCAGAATGGTTGTACCAGTCTGCAACCCCACCAACAATGGAGGAGTGTTCCTCTTTCTCCGCATCCTCGCCAGCATTTGCTGTCACCTGAGTTTTTTGATCTTAGCCATTCTCACTCGGTGTGAGGTGAAATCTCAGGGTTGTTTTGATTTGCATTTCCTGATGACTAAAGATGTTGAACATTTCTTTAGGTGTTTCTCAGCCATTCGGCATTCCTCAGCTGTGAATTCTTTGTTTAGCTCTGAACCCCATTTTTTTAATAGGGTTATTTGTCTCCCTCGGTCTAACTTTTGAGTTCTTTGTATATTTTCTTATATTGGTACAGAATTTATATATTAATAAAGGTTTAACGTTTTTTTTTAAAAAAAAAGCTCACAGGGATAGACATACATTTGGGTTTTAGTTAATTCCAGATCAAGTCCAGATGCTATTCCAAGTAGGAATAGCCATTACAATTTCACCTCTTGTCAACTTGACATGCATATCTTCTTATGTCTTGCTTAATTTTCAAATGAAAACAATAGCAGGGTCATAATTATGCCAAAAGTATTATAACTATCCCACATATAAACATATTATATGTCTAACCAGGTCATACCTATGCCTAACATGCTATAACTATCCCTCATTCAACAAGAAATATATTACATATTTTAGAATAGAGGGCAGTGTTCCTTGAGGGATATTATCTTAGTATCTCAAACAAATATTATAACACAAACTATCTTTATTGAAGTTATATTACGGATAACAAAATTAAGGAAAGAAAACACAAATATCTATACAAATACATCCTGACAGCATGAGAGAAACACATGAATTATAATCTTATTTCTGCAACTGCTCACATGGCCTTAGCTATTTATAAATACCTTTCTCTACTATGCATTCTGTGTTTCCACCTCCTTCAATAAGCACCTCTGAAAGTCTTGGTTCTTTTTCTGGAAGAGTGACCCATACCATGATTCCTGAAGAGCCTCTGCCCTTTGCTATCCTACCTAAATTAGATTGTGATAGTTTCCATTGATTTGAATGAGAGAAATATACTAAAGACCAGATGAGACATCCAGCCTCATGGACTGAACAACTACAGGATTCTTGGACCTTCCATTGGTAGATAGGTACTATGGGTTAGCTGAACCAGTCTGTAAATCATCCTTATTAACCCCTTTTCTCTCTGTGTATAGATTCACTCCATAAGCTGTGTTACTGTAGAGAATCCTGGCTAATAGAGAATTTTTTTAACCAGTCATGGTTCTAAAGCAACAGAAATATAAGGATGGAAATTTTGAGTGGCTGCAATAGGCTTTTCAATTTGCCAACACAGTAACTGAAACCTCTAGAGATACTAAAGCCCCTCCTTGAGTCTCAGAAAACACTGAAAGCCAGTGGTGAAAACTATTTTCAAACTTGGGAAAATGAATGCATTTGATTATTTTGATGAAAGGCAAACAATTTGGTGACTCCGTATATAAAAGTTTTAACAATTTGTGAAAAAATAAGAAAATTGACAAGGTAGTGGGCTGTTTCTAATATCTTGGATAAATTGACAAAGGAAGAGAATGATCTCCATGATAAAAATTAACCAACTAATAGCATCTCAGGATATGGAGAAGAAAAGTAAGCAATAAACTCAGTGATGAAATTGAGTGGCTCCAGATGCACATAAATAATCTAACAGTTTCTAAGTGTGCCCTAGAAGAGAATTTTCTCTCCAGCAGGTACAGAGCTAAAGTTGTGGGAAAACGAACTGAAGCACTCATTATAAAATTAGCTGAATTACAGTGAAAATTATTCAAGTCCCAGCCTCAGAGGGTGTGAGCGGTTAAAGGACATTTATTGGTGAAGAATGGACTACTTTAACTTGGGCAGAGGATGTGTGAGAAAATCCTATTGAAGCTAAGACTTTTGAATCCTCAGATTCTCAAGAGTTTATCTCACCTGAGGAAATAGTCTCTTCACCCTCAGCAGAAGATCAACTTGACAGTCCCCAAACCTGAAGCATTGCCTTTTCCACCTTTGATTGATGAAATTAATCTCCCTTGCATGCTAACCCAGCAATGAATTTCTGTGAAGGAGATGTCAGGCGAGACGATGCTAATATATCTCAAGACCTCTAGACCTGTAAGGCTAAGTAGGTTCCTAGAGGAGACATAGAAAGTGTAGTCCATGATGAGGTGTACTACTTTGCAAATGTACTTAATGAGCTTGCTAATTCATTTAAGCAGATGTCTGGAAATAAGAGTATGAATGGACTTTAAGGATGTGGGACTTCCAGGGACTAAGCCACTACCCAAAGACTATACATGGACTGACCCTGGGCTCCAACCTCATAGGTAGCAATGAATAGCCTAGTAAGAGCACCAGTGGAAGGGGAAGCCCTTGGTCCTGCCAAGGCTAGACCCCCAGTGAACGAGATTGTTGGGGGGAGGGTGGTAATGGGGGGAAGATGGGAAGGGAACACACATAGAGAAGGAGAGGGGGAGGGGCTGGGGAATGTTGGCCGGGAAGCCGGGAAAGGGAATAACAATCGAAATGTAAATAAGAAATACCCAAGTTAATAAAGATGAAATAAAATAAAATAAAATAAAAAATACTACCAATCTTCAAAAAAAAAAAAAAAAAAGAATGTGGGACAATGGTGGAGAGAACATAAAATTGGATCGGGCTGAGTTTACTGATATGGACCAACTGAGTGGACATTGGAAGTTTGATATGAAACCTCACACTGATGTTTTTAAAGCATTAAAAGGTTTTTTTTTAATGGTAGGCAGAAGCGTTTATCAAAAGCTGACTTACTGAACAGGAATTAGAGATGCCTGGTATCTAGGCTTAGTATTGATGAAGAGATTTAAGGCTCAGAGAAATGGCAATGCTGGAGTGACTGTGCTGTGTATAACCTATTCCTTCACAATGGAAAGGCCCAGAGACTTGCTCCTTCACTAATCCTACAAGATGCTAGAAGGTTCTACAAAATGGTGAGAGGGACAACTAGCACATTTGAAGCGTTTTGTGGTTGCCCCTTTCCTTGGGCTGGGCCTGAGTTTTGGAGATGCTGCTGCCCAGTTTGATGAATTCATGTAAATGAGTTTGGTAAGCCTTAAGTGAGCAGGGGTCAGGTGGCAGCATGTATTAAAGGCAAGATGGCCATAGTTATTGCAATGTGCAGCACTAACAAAGCAATGGTCTAATTTGTAATGGGCAGCAGAAACAAAGTAGCATTTATCATGGCATGACTTCTACAGACCTTTTGTACTGCTAACGGATCATGGAGGATCCAGGCATGAAATAGATAAGAAGCCTACTGCAGCTTTGTTTGATCTGTATAAGTAGAAAGATCCTCAAAGAAATGGAAGAAGGATACAGACACTGTGGCAAAAGGAACTCTCTGCCTGTGAACCAATCTAAACTGGAGCTAGTTTGCAGACCTAGAACTCCCTGAATGACCAGGTGCTCCTGAGGAAAGCCCTTGAGAAAATACCTAAGAGCTTTACTGGTAGCCTTTCCTCAGTCCTTCCCGGAAGGACACGAAAGGACACATAGCCTTTTTTACAAGGGTAACTGTATACTGAGGAAAGGAAATAATCAGACTTTCTGGGGGTCTATTGGATACCGGTTCTGAATCGATGCTGATTTCTGGGATCCCAAGAAATACTGTGACCCTCCAGTTCAAGTGGGATCTTGTGGAGGTCAGGTGATTAATGCAGTTTTGGTTGAAGTCTGGCTCAGTAAGTACACGGGGTCCTCAAACTCATCCCACGGTCATTTCCACATACCCAGAATGCATAATTGAAATAGACGTATTTAGAAGTTCTTATAATTCTCACCAACTCATCTATGCAATCAGGGCAATTATAGTTGGCAAAGCTAACTGGAAGCCTTTAGAGCTGCCTGGGCCAAAGAAAACATCGAGACAAAAACACTTTCACTTCTGCCCGAGAGACATTGCAGCTGTGGCTGCTGTGTCACATGTGTGTCAGTAGGTGGCAGAGAGGAGAGGCTGAGTCTATGCTCTGTGTTCCAACCAAAGAACATCTAAATGATTAGCAGCCTAATGGTCCCTGAAAAGGGGAACCTGAGACAAACCATGAGTCTGGCACCAGAGGTTCCAGGTAGTGAGCTCGCCTGAGATGTCCCTAAGTCCCAGGATGGAGGAACTAAAAGAACCCTGCCTGGGACTGGGACTTTGGGAGAAATAAGTCTTAAACAGACAACCCTTACAAAGGGTTACTTGGGCTGTCCAGGTGAGAAGTGAACCTTAATGACCACCAGACTGGTGCTGTGGGGTTCAGGTTGAACACCAGTCTGGCACCTCGCTGGCCTGGCAAGTGGGAGCTGGGGGAGCAATGGCTATTCCCAAAGAGGAGCCCTGCCTGGCAACATGATGCATGAGCAAGGCATAGCACTCCTGAGACCACTCCTTGGGTGACCCCAGAAAAAAACTCTGGGTGCCACTAAGAGGAGAAAGTGGCGGTGAAATGGAAGAGAAAGAAGCAGAAAGATGTGGCACAGTAAAGACAGTCAGAATTAGAGACTCAAGGGTAGTGAGGAACAGCCTGATGTGAGCAGCGGGTAATGCCACAAGGGACCATGGTGGGATCCTGGCCTGTGATGCCATCAGGACCACATCTGAGTTCCCAGCCCTGCAGTAACAGGGAGCTGTTACCACCAAAGGTCAGGCAGACATCCCTGTTCTGGGCTGACACCCGGGGAAATGTTGATGTCTAAAGACTGTGCAGAACTGGCCTCTACCCTCACCTGGGCCTAGTGGGAGAGCTGGCCCTGGAGGCATGAGAGTAGGAACACTGATACTGTCCCCAGCCAGCTGCAGTAATGGGAAGAGAAGTTCTTGCATATTGAGAGTTGCAGGTGAACCAGCCTCCAAGGTATGGTATAGGAAAATTGGTCTTGGCAGAAGATGCTCTCCTCCCCTCTCTTATCTCTCTCCAACTATAGCAGGCAGGAGAGCTGCCTGAGATCAAAAGAGTGGGAGAACTGGCTATGTCCTTCACAAGCTGCAACACACTAGAGAGTAGGCCCTGCATCTCATCTAGGCAGCAGGGTAGAGCTGGCCCTGGTGATGCAGGCTGTGGGTAAGTTGACCAGGAGGGCCTGAAAGCAGGAGAATAGGTAGGTTGACAAGTTCAGATACCTGTCAGGTCCAGATCCAGGGCTTTAAATTGGATCGTTCCATAGATGAACTTTGAGAGTACAGGAAGAGGCCAGTCTTACAGATCCAAAACTACAGAACTTCCCTGACAACAGGATATCTGAGAAGTGTCCCAGTGAGGTCCAGTATTGATAATGAGGCAGAAGCCAGAGGACCTAATACCAATCACTGCAATAAACATTTGTAAGCAAAGAAGTATGGACAAAAGTATATACTGTGGGATACACTGTGACACATTATACCTTCCACAATGAGATTTTCCTGTTAATGACAAGAGCTGCAAAGGTGGAGCATGGATACAAGGGGAGGGGGAGATGAGTGGGATTGGGGTGCATGATGTGAAATTCATGAAAAACAAAAATGTTTAAAAAAAAAAAAAGCAAGTAACATATCCCCGACAGAATTGAAGCCATTAATGCCACCATTAAAGGATTTGAAAGATACAAAGATTATGGTTCCTACCACAACCCCCTTTACTTTTCCAATATGGCCATTACAGAAGACAGATTATGTGGATTAATAGTTGACTATGGAAAACTCATTCAAGTCGTATCTCCAATTGCAGTAGTTGTACCAGATGTGGTGTCTTTATCTGAACAGATTAACACATCTCCTGGTAGAGGACAGGCAGCTATTGATCTAGCAAATGCTGTTTCCTCGGTGCCTATCCATAAGGGCCACCAGAAGCAATTCTCTTTCAGTTGCCAAGGCCATCAAGATAGCTTTGCAGTTTTACTTCAAGGATATATTAACTCTCCAGCTCTGCCTCATAACTTAGTTAGAGGCGACCTTGATTATATTTGTCCCACAAAATATTACATTGGTTCTCAATACTGATGAGTTATGCTTATTGTCCCAAGTGTGCAGGAGGAGAGAACTAGTTTGGACTTCTGGTAACATATATAAGCATCAGAGGATGGTAAATAAATTCAACCAAAATTCAAGGGCCTTCTAACTCAGTAAAATTCTTAGGAGTCCATGGTGTGGGCTGTGCAGAGATATTCTTTCCAAGAAGAACTATAAATAATGGAACCTGACTTCTCCCACTACCAAGGAAGAAGTAAGCCTATGTAGATACTGAGCATAGCACATTTTACACTTGCCTTACTCTAACCCATATAGATAGTGACTAGGAAAGCTGCTAGGTTTCAGTGCAGCTTGGAATAGGGGATGTCTCTCCAAACTGCTGTGCAAGCTGTTTTACCACTTGGACATATTGGCAGCTGACCAGGTGGGACTTCTGGTGTTAGTGGCAGACAGGGATGCTGTTTGACGCCTTTGGAAGGCCTGCACATATGAATCACTGAAGAAACCTTTGGAGTTTTGGAGCAAACAAGTGTAAGCCAGCAAACCATTTCTCCCCCAGCTTGCTTTTAGTTGTGGTGTTTCTTCATAGCAATAGTGACACTAACTAGGACAGTTACCAAGTTCAAAAAACCCAATATTCAAAAATTTAACCCAGAAAAACGAAATTTGGAATTAATTATCAAAAATTAAAAAGGGGGCAGGATCAGATATGAGAGGACAAAGAGAGAGTCAGAAATTTGAACAGAGGCGTTTAACAATGGAGGGTGGGGAAATGGGGGTAGCCACCAGAAAGACCCAGATGCCAGAAAAGGAAGAGGCTCCCAGAATCTAACGGAGATGAAATTAGCTGAAATGCCCAACAAAGGAGAGGAAGAATCTGTAAAGAATATACCTAGAGATTAAGCAAGGCCCCTCTTTGGGGATAAGACCACCCACCCTTCTCAAAATTTTAACCTAGAATTGTTCCTGCCTAAAAGAAATCCAGAGACAAAGTGTGCAGCTGTTGACAGGAACCTGATACAGCTGTCTCCTGAGAGGCTCTGCCAGACCCTGACAAATACAGTGGCAGATGCTCACCACCAACCACTGGACAGTGTGGGTTCTCCAACGAAAGAGTTGGAGAAAGGATGAAGAAGCTAAAGGGGTTTGCAACTCTATAGGAAGAACAATATCAACTAGGCACCCTGAAGCTCCCAGGGACTAAACCATCAACCAAAGAGTACACACAAAGCCACATATGTAACAAATGATGATGGCGCTGTCAGGAATCGATGGGAGGAGCAGTCCTTGGTCCTGTGAAGGCCTGGTGTCCCAGTGTAAGCTAAAGAAAGAGATGCCCATAAACATACAAGAAGCCTACAGAATTCCAAATAGATTGGACAGAAAGAAACTCCTCCCATCACGTAATAGTCAAAACATCAAATGCACTAAACAAAGAATATTAAAAGCAGTAAAAGAAAAAGGTCAAGTAACATTTAAAGGCAGACTTCTCAACAGAGACTATGAAAGCTAAAGTATCCTGGGCAGATGTTATACAGACCCTGAAAGAACACAAATGCCAGCAGAGGCTACTATATCCAGCAAAACTATAAATTAACATAGATGGAGAAACCAAGAAATTCCATGACAAAACCAAATTTAAACAATATCTTTCCAGAAATACAGCCTTACAAAGAATAATACATGGAAAACCTCAATACAAGGAGGGAAACCACACCCTAGGAAAAGCAAGAAAGTAATCCCTTTGCAACAAACCCAATAGAAGAGAGATACACAAGCATAATTCCAACTCTAACAAAAAATAACAAGAAGCAACAAGCACTGGTTCCTAATAAGTCTCAACATGAATGGACTCAATTCTCCAATAAAAAGATAGACTAACAGACTGGATACATAAACAAGACCTGGTATTTTGCTGCATACAAGAATCATACCTCAGTGGCAAAGACATGCACTTCTCAGAGTAAAAATGCCAGAAAAATTTTTTTCGTCAAGTGATTTCAAGAAATAAGCTGGAGAAGCCGTTATAATATCGAATAAATTGACTTTCAACCAAAGTTATCAAAAAAGATAAGGCAGAACACTTCATACTGGTGATTGATTTTTCCATTCAAAGGAAAAATCCACCAAGATGAACTCTCAATTCTGATTATGCTCCAAATGCAAGGGCACCCACATTCATAAAAAAAATTTTACTAAATTTCAAACCATATATTGTACCTCACACAATAATAGTAAGTGACTTCAACACTCCACACTCATCAATGGACAGATCATGGACATAGAAACTAAACAGAGACACAGGGAAACTATGAACCATATGGATTTAACAGATATCTATAGAACATTTTATCCTAAAACAAAAAAAAATATATACCTTCTTCTCAGCACCTCATGGTACCCTCTCCAAAATTGACCATATAATATAATCAGTCTCAAAACAGGCCTCAACAGACACAAGTGATAGAAATAATATCATGAATCTTGTAGGATCACCATGGACTAAGGCTGGTCTTCAATAACAACAAAAACAACAGGAAACCCACATACACATGGAAGATGAACAACACTCTACTCAATTATAACTTAGTCAATAAAGAAATAAAGGAAGAAATTAAAGACTTTTTAGAATCTAATGATAATGAAGGCACAACATAACCAAACCTACGGGACACACTAAAAGCAATGATAGCTTTGAGTGCCTCCGAAGAGAAAGTAGACAGAGCATACGCAAGCAAATTATAAGCACATCTGAAAGCTCTAAAACAGAAAGAAGCAGATACATCCAAGAGGAGAGACGGCAGGAAATAATCAAACCCAAGGCTGAAATTAATCAAGTAAAAACAAATAGAACTATACAAAGAATCAACAAAACCAGGAGCATGTTCTTTGAGAAAATCAACAAGGTAGAGAAGCCCGTAGCCAGATTAACGAGAGGGCACAGAGACATTATCAAAATTAACAAAATCAGAAATGAAAAGGTAGACATAACAACAGAAGCTGAGGAAACTTAAAAATTCACCAGATCCTACTACAAAAGCCTATATTCAACAAAACTGGAATATCTGGATGAAATGGACAATTTTCTAGACAGATACCAGGTACCAAAGTGAAATCGGGATCAGATAAACTGTCTAAACAGTCCCATAGCCCCTAAATAAATAAAAGCAGTCATTAAAAGTCTCCCAACCAAAAGAAGACAAGGACCAGATTCATTTAGTGCAGAATTCTATCAGATTTTCATAGAATACCTAATAACAATACTGTCCAAACTATTCCACAAAATAGAAACAGAAGGATCACTACCCAATTCCTTCTATGAAGTCACAATTACACTTATACCTAAACAACACAAAGACCCAACAAAGAAAGAAAACTTCAGACAAATTTCCCTTATGAATATCAATGACAAATTACTCAATAAGATTCTTGCAAACTGAATCCAAGAAGACATCAACACGATCATCCACCATGATCAAGTAGGCTTTATCCCAAGGATGCAGGGGTGTTACAATATATGGAAATCCATTAACATAATCCACTATATAAACAAATTCAAAGGAAAAAAACGCATAATCATCTCATTAGATGCTGAGAAAGCATTTAACAAAATTCTATACCCCTTCATGATAAAAGTATTAGAAAGATCAGGAAGTCAAGGCCCATAATTAAACATAGTAAAGGCAATATACAGCAAACCAGTAACCAACATCAAGCTAAATGGAGAGAAACTTGAAGCAATTCCACTAAATTCAGGGAATAGAAGGTTACCCACTCACTCCCTACCTATTCAATATAATTCTTGAAGTCCTATACAGAGCAATTAGACAACAAAAAGAGGTCAAAGGGATATAAATTGGAAAGGTAGAAGTCAAATTACCACTATTTGCAGATGATATGATAGTATACTTAAGTGACCCCAAAAATTCCACCAGAGACCTCCTAAACCTAAAAAAAAAAAAATCTTCAGCAAAGTGCCTGGATATAAAATTAAATCAAACAAATCAGTAGCCTTCCTCTACTCAGAGGATAAACAGGCTGAGAAAGAAATTAGGGAAACAATACCTTCACAATAGTCACACATAATATAAAATACCTTGGTGTTACTCTAACCAAGCAAGTAAAATATCTATATGACAAGAACTTCAAGTCTCTGAAGAAAGAAATCAATGATCTCAGAACATGGAAAGATTTCCTATGCTCATGAATTGGTAGGATTAATAGAGGGGAAAAAATGGTCATCTTTCCAAAAGCAACTTACAGATTCAATGGAATCCTCACCAAAATTCCAACTGAATTCTTCATAGACATAGAAAGAGCAATTCTCAGATTCACTTGGAACAAATAAATATCCAGAATAGCCAAAACTATTCTTGACAATAAAAGAATTTCTGGAGGAATCACCATCCCTTACCTCCAGCTATACTACAGATCAACCGTGATAATAAAACTGTGTGGTATTGGTAAAGAGACAGACAGGCAGATAAATGGAATAGAATTGAAGAACCACAAATTGACCCACACACAGATGTTCACTTGATCTTTGACAAAAATGCTAAAACCATCCAGTGGGGAAAAAAAAAACAACATTTTCAACAAACAGTGCCTGCTCTGCTGGGTCAGCATGTAGAAGAATGCAAACTGATCCATTGTTAACACTTGTACAAAGCTCAAGGCCAAGTGAATCTTGGAACTCTACATAAAACTAGATACACTGAAACTAATAGAAGAGAAAGTGGGGAAGAGCCTCGAACACATGGGCATAGGGCGAATTTTTTGAACAGAATACCAATGGCCCAGGCTCTAAGATCAACTATAGAGACATGGGATCTCAAAAAATTGCAAAGCTTCTGTAAGGTAAAGACACTCTTATCAGGAAAAACTGTCTACCTACAGATTGGGAAAAGGTCTTCCCCATCCTGTATCCGATAGATGGCTAATATCCAATATATACAAGGAACTCAAGAAGTTAGACTCCAGAGAATCAAATAACCCTTTAAAAAAAAATGGGCTACAGAGCTAAACAAAGAATTCTCAACTGAGGAATACCAAATGACTGAGAAGCACCTAATGAAATGTTCAACATTCTTAGTCACCAGGGAAATGCAAATCAAAACAACTCTTAAGATTCCACCTCACACCAGTCAGAATGGCTAAGATCAAAAACTCAAGGTACAACATGTGGGTGCTATGGTACTATTCAGTAGAGGGAACAGAATAATCTCTGGGAAGTAGAGGAAGAAAAGGATCTGGGAGGGAGAAAGGTGGAGGGGGGAAAGGAGGGCCAGTTCAGATATGGGAGGAGATGAGGAGAAGTACAGAGGGTCGGGAATTTGAAAGTAGATGTGTAGCAGTGAGGGAGAGGTAATTGGTGGTAGCCACTAGAAAGTCACAGATGCCAGGGACCCAAGAGGTTCCCAGGACCCAACAGAAAGGACTCTGGCTAATATATCCAACTAAGGAGAGAGAACCTGTAGGGATTATATACAATGGATAGGCATGGCCCCCAGTTGAGGAATGGAGCCACCCACCCACCTCAAAAATATTTATCCAGAATTCCTCCTGTCAAAAGGAAATGCAGGGGGAAAGAGTGGAGCAAAAACTGAAGAAAAGGCCATCCAGAGACTGCCCCACCTAGAGATCCATCCCATCTGCTGACACCAAACTCAGACACTATTGCTGACGCCAAAAAGTGCTTACTGACAGGAGCCTGGTATAGCTGTCCCCTGAGAGGTTCTGCCAGAGCCAGACCAATACAAATGTGGATGTATACAGCCAAACATTGGACTAAGTGCAGGGACCCCAATGGAGAATTTATGGCAAGGACTGTAGGAGGTGAAGCGGTTTGCAACCGCATAGGAAAAAACAATATCAACTAACCAGACTCCCTAAAACTCCCAGGGACTAAACCACCAACCAAAGAGTGCACAGGGAGTACCAATAGCTCCAGCTGGATATGTAGCAGAGGATTGCCTTATTGGACATCACTGGAAGGGGAGCCCCTTGGTACTGTGGAGGACTGATGACCCAGGATAGGGGAATGCTAGGTCTCTGAGGCCGGAGTGGGTGTGCTGGTGAGGGAGGAGGGGATAGGGGGCTTGTGGAGAGGAAACTGGAAACGGGGATAACATTCAAAATGTAAATAAATAAATAACCAATAAAATAAACCTCAAGTGACAGCAGATACTGGAGAGGACATGGAGAAAGAACACTACCCCATTGCTGGTGGGATTGCACATTGGTACAACCACTCTGGAAATCAGTCTGTTGGTTCCTCAGAAAATTGGACACTCCACTACCTGAGTACCCAGGTATACCATTCCTGGGCATATGTCCAAAAGTTGCTCCAATATATAACAAGGACACATGCTCCACTGTGTTTATACCAGTCTTATTTTAATAACCAGATGCTGGAAACAACCCAGATGTCCCTCAACAGAGTAATGGGTACAGAAAGTGTGGTACATTTACAAAATGGAGTACTACTCACCTATTAAAAAAAATGAGTTCATCAAATTCTTAGGCAAATGGATGGAACTAGAAAATATCATCCTGAGTGAGGTAATCCAGTCACAAAAGAACACACCTGGGGATCCAGCTTATATACATACAGCCACCAAACCCAGACCATATTGCTGATGCCAAGAAGTGCATGATAACAGGCCCCTTTAGCTCCTTCAATCCTTTAACTTCATGTAAATTGTGAGTTGTATCTTAGGTATTCTCAGATTTGGGGCTAATATCCACTTATCAGTGAATGCATATAGGTGTGTTCTTTTGTGATTGGATTGCCTCACCCAGGATATTTTCTAGTTCTATCCATTTGCCTAAGAATTTCATGAACTCATTGTTTTTAATAACTGGGTAGCATTCAATTGTGTAAATGTACATTTTCTGTATCCATTCCTCTGTTGAAGGACAACTGGGTATTTTTCCAGGTTCTGTCTATTATTAATAAGGCTGCTATGAATAGTGGAGCATGTGCCCTTGTTATATGTTGGGTATATGTCCAGGAGTGGTGTAGCTGGGTCCTCAGGTAGTACTATGTTCAATTTTCTGAGGAACCTCCAGACTGATTTCAAGAGTAGTTGTACCAGTCTGCAATCCCACCAACAATGGAGGAGTGTTTCTCTTTCTCCACATCCTCGCCAGCATCTGTTGTCATCTGAGTTTTTGATCTTAGTGATTCTGACTGGTATGAGGAGGAGTCTCATAGTTGTTTTAATTTCCATTTCCCTGATGACTAAGGATATTGAACATTTCTTTAGTTGCTTCTCTGCCATTCGATATTCCTCAGTTGAGAATTCTTTGTTTAGTTCTGTAGCCCATTTTTTAATAGGGTTATTTGATTCTCTGGAGTCTAACTTCTTGAGTTCATTGTATACTTTGGATATTAGCCCTCTATCAGATGTAGGATTGGTAAAGATTTTTTCCCAATCTGTTGGCTGCCATTTTGTCCTATTGATAGTGTCCTTTGCCTTACAGAAGCTTTGCAATTTTATGAGATCCCATTTCTCTATAGCTGATCTTAGAGCCTGGGCCATTGGTATTCTGTTTAGAAAACTTCCCCCTTTGGCCATGTATTCAAGGATCTTCCCCACTTCTTTTTTCCACTGGATGGTTTTAGCTTTTTTGTAAAAGATCAAGTGAACATAGGTGTGTGGGTTCATTTCTGTGTCTTCATTTCTATTCCACTGATCTTCCTAACTGTTCCTATACCAATACCATACAGGTTTTAACATGATTGCTCTGTAATGCAGCTAGAGATTAGGGTTTGTGATTCCCCCAGAAGTTCTTTTATTGTTGACGATAACTTTCGCTATCCTTGGTTTTGTCTTTTCCAAATGAATCTGCAAATATCTCTTTCTAACTCTATGAAAAATTGAGTTGGAATTTTGATGGGGATTGCACTGAATTTGTAGATGGTTTTTGGCAAGATGGCCATTTTTATTATATTAATCCTGCCAATTCATGTTCATGGGAGATCTTTCCATCTTCTGAGACCTTCTTTGATTTCTTTCTTCAGAGACTTGAAGTTCTTCTCACACAGATAATTTGCTTGCTTGGCTAGAGTGACCCCAAGGTACTTAGTGTTATTTGTGACTATTGTGAAGGGTACTTTTTCCCCTGATTTCTTTCTCAGCATGTTTATCCTTTGAGTACAGGAAAGCTACTGATTTGTTTTTTAAATTTTTTATCCAAACACTTTGCTGAAGTTTTTTTTCTCAGGTTTAGGTGGTCTCTGGTGGAATTTGGGGGGTAACTTAAGTATACTATCATATCATCTTCAAATAGAGATATTTTGGCTTCTTCCTTTCCAATTTGTATCCCTTTGACCTCTTTTTGTTGACTAATTGCTTTGGCAATTTTTACTTCAAGTATTGAATGGGTAAGGAGAGTATGTGTAGCCTTGTCTAGTCCCTAATTTTAGTGGGATTGCTTCAAGTTTCTCTCCATTTAGCTTGATGTTGGCTACTGGTTTGCTGTATATTGCTTTGATTGTGTTTAGGTATGGGCCTTAATTTCCTGTTCTTTCCAAGACTTTTAACATGAAGGGGTATGGAATTTTGTTAAATGCTTTGTAGCATCTAATGAGATGAGCATGTGTTTTTTTTATCTGAATTTGTTTATGTAGTGGATTACTTTGATGGATATCCATATATTTAACCATTCCTGCATCCCTGGGATGAAATCTCCTTGATCATGGTGATCGTTTTGATGTGTTCTTGGGTTCAGTTTATGAGAATCTTATTGAGTGTTTTTGCATTGATATAAGGGAAATTTGCTTCAAGTTCCCTTTCTTCATTGGATCTTTGTGTGGTTTTGGTATCAGCATAACTGTGGCTTCATATAATGAATTAGATAGTGTTCCTTCTGTTTCTAATTTGTGCAATAGTTTGGACAGTGTTGGCATTAGGTCTTCCTCGAAGTCCTGATAGAATTCTGTACTAAAACCATCTGGTCCTGGACTTTTTTTTCCTTGGTTGGGAGACTTTTAATGACTGCTTCTATTTCATTGGTAGCTATGGGATTGTTTAGATGGTTTATCTAATCCTGATTTAACTTTAGTACCTGCTATCTGTCTAGAAATATTTTCATTTCATCCAGATTTTCCAGTATTTTTGAGTATAACGTTTTGTAGTAGGATCTGATGAGTTTTTGAATTCCCTGTTTCTGTTGTTATGACTACCTTTTCATTTCTTCTTTTGTTAATTTGGATACTGTCTCTGTGCCCTCTGGCTAATATAGCTAAAGGTTTAGCTATCTTCTTAATTCTCAAAGAACCAGCTCCTGGGTTTTTGTTTGTTTGTTTGTTTTTTGTTTTGTTGTTGTTGTTTTTGTTGTTTTGTTTGTTTGTTTTGTTTTGGGTTTTTTTTTATTCTTTGTATAGTTCTCTTTGTTTCAAGTTGGTTGATTTCTGCCCAGAGTTTGATTATATTCTGCCATCTACACTTCTTCGAGGTATTTGCTTCTTTGTGTTCTAGAGCTTTCAGATATGCTGTTCAGCTGCTAGTGTATGCTCTCCCCAATCTCTTTTGGAGACACTTAGAGGTATGAGTTTTCCTCTTACCACTGCTTTCATTGGGCCCCATAAGTTTGGGTATGTTGTACCCTCATTTTCATTAAATTCTAAAAAGTCTTTAATTTCTTTATTTCTTTCCTGACCAAATTATCATTAAGTAGTGACTTGTTCAGATTCCATGTGTATGTGGGCTTTCTGTTGTTTTTGTTGTTATTGAAGACCAGTCTTAGCTCGTGGTGATCTGATGTGATGCATGAGATTATTTCAATCTTTTTGTATCTGTTGAGGCCTGTTTTAAGACAGATTATATGGTCAATTTTGGATAATGTACCATAAGGTTGGGTTTTTTTTATTGTTTCAGGATGAAATGTTCCATAGATATCTGTTAAATCCTTTTGGTTTATAACTTCTGTTAGTTTCACTGTGCTTCTGTTTCCATGATCTGTCCATTGGTGAGAGTCAGGTATTAAAGTCTCCCACTATTATTGTGTGAGGTTCAATGTGTGCTTTGATCTTTATTAAAGTTTCTTTTATGAATGTGGCTGCCCTAGCATTTGGGGCATAAATATTCAGATGAGAGTTCATCTTGATAGATTTTTCCTTTGATAGGTAGGAAAACTATTTCCTCACCCTTTTTGATAAGTTTTGGTTGAAAGTCTATTTTATTTCATATTAAAATGGCTATTCCATCTTGTTTCTTAAGACCATTAGCTTGGAAAGTTTTTTCTAGCCTTTTACTCTGAGGTTGTATCTGTCTTTGTCACTAAGGTGAGTTTCCTGTATGCAGCAAAATCCTGGATCCTGTTTACAAATCCAGTCTGTTAGTTTATGTCTTTTTATTGAGGAATAGAATCCATTGAAGTTGATATATTAAAGACAAGTGATTGTTGTTTCCTGTTAATTTTGTTGTTAGAGGTGGAATTATGTGTAGAAGATTCTTTTGGGTTTGTTGAAAGGAGATTAGTTTCTTGCTTTTTCTTGGGTGTAGTTTCCCTCCTTGTGTTGGAATTTTCCATCTATTATCCTTTGTAGGGCTGGATTTGTGGAAAGATATTGTTTACATTTTGTTTTGTCATGGAATATCTTGGTTTCACCATCTATGTTCATTGAGAGTTTTGCTGGGTATTGTAGCCTGTGCTGGCATTTTTGTTCTCTTGGGATCTGTATGACATCTCCCTGGGATCTTCTGGCTTTTATAGTCTCTGGTGAGAATTCTGTTGTAATTCTGATAGGTCTGCCTTTATATATTATATATTACTTGATTTTTTCCCTTGCTGATTTTAATGTTCTTCGTGTGTGTGTGTGTGTGTGTGTGTGTGTGTGTGTGTGTGTGTGTGTGTGTGTGTGTGTGTGTGTGTATTTTGTGTTTGATTATTCTGTGATGGGAGGAATTTTTCTAGTCCAATCTATTTGGGGTTCTATAGGCTTCATGTATGTTTATGAGCATCTCTTTCTTTAGGTTAGGAAAGTTTTCTTCTATAATTTTGTTGAATATGCTTACTGGCCCTTTGAGTTAGAAAGTTTCACTCTCTTCTACACCTATTTATTTTTTACACCTATTTCCATTTTTTGATCCTGGATGGTTTTGTTCAATTCCTTTACTTGTTTGCTTGTACTTTCCTGTATTTCTTTAAGGGTCTTATGTGTTTCCTCTTTAAGGGCTTCTACTTATTTACCTGTGTTGTCCTTATTTATTTAAGGGGGTTATTTATGTCCTTCTTAAAGTCCTCTATCATCATCATGAGATGTGATTTTAAATCAGAATCTTGCTTTTCAGGTGTGATGAGGGATTAAGGACTTGCTGTGATGAGACAACTGGGTTCTGATGATGCTAATTAGCCTTGGTTTCTGTTGCTTATGTTTTTGTGCTTGCCTTTCGACATCTGGTTATATCTGATGTTAGCTGGTCTTTCTGTCTCTCACTGAAGCTTGTCCCTCCTGTGAGCCTTTAAGCCTGTGGTTTTAGGTGTGTCAGCACTCTTGGGAGACATGTTCTCTCTGGGCAGGATTGGGATGCAGATATCTGTAGCACAGGATCAGCTTCAGGGTGCAGATAAAAAACAGAAGGATCATGTTCCTGGTTGCTCCATGGTTCCTGTGTCCTGTGGATGCCAGGCAGGTCCCATTTGGGCTCAGTATTGTTCTTAAGTATGTCAGCACTCCTGAGAGACCAGGTCTCTTTGTGTGGGATTGGGGTACAGATATTTGTGGCACAGAGTCAGCTCTGGGGTACAGATGAAAACTGGAATGCTTTGGCATACTTTTTAATCAGGTGCATAACAATAACAATGTTGCTTCAACATTCCATTCAGATATATCAATGTGAGAGGTTTCTACGACCCTACCTATTTCCACTTTTTGTGGATAACTTCAAATTTATGTTTAAAGTCAACTGTTAATATATGTCATTATTATTCAGTCCTTTTAGACCTTAAAAGGTAAATCATAACTGAACTTATGAAAGCCTAAAATTAACCTCATCACCTCTCTTGGTAGAATTTGGAATTTGTGTTTCAAGTTGCTCAGTTACAAAATCTCTTTTCAGTTTTTGCTGCCTCTATTCTTTCTAAGTCCTGAACACTACTTTGATTTTATCAAATAATTTTTTTCAATAACTACCTTTGGAAGACATGGCTTTGGCAAAAAAATCTTAACAGGACTGGAGAGTGAAAGGTGCAGTTTAAGGGAAAGATCTTAAAGGCATTAAAAGTGCCCATGACCATTCCTTAGGTCCAAACCTTATTCAAGGGGATCATTCTTAGTCCCAGAGATTGTCACACATTAGATACAGTTGTAATAAAAGTCACCAAATGACTGCCCTCAGTGTGTGTATATTATAGGACTATAATGAGAATTAGAAATAGATGCATTGTGTTGTAGTAGGTGAGTGGTAAAAACCAGGGCCGACATAAAGATGTATGGATATCTTCACTGTAAAGTCCTAGCCTCTCAGCATCGGTCAGAAGGGCTCATCATTTGATCATCTTCTGCTTTACCCCACTCCAACAGCACACTCAGCTCTTCCTCTTTCTGAAGTGTTCTCATACTCATCTGTATTCAACCCTTCCAACACCCTTTGCCTCATCTCTTTCCAGACATTCTGACCTCACAGCATCTCATTTTCATGCCAAAGTACTGTGAACACACCATAGCAGTGAAAACACACTATTCTCAACATTCATTTATTTTTGCTTTAAACCTACAACTTTCCAACTCACTGATGGAAAGAAATATGCTCCTTTACAAGGATTTAGTGACATTGAATACCAAGCCTGGAAGAAGTAAACCTCAATAAAAGCTTTATGATACAGATTAATGAAAAAATGTGTGCTTAGGTGAAAACAGCTATTTTAGGAACAAGAATTAATCTTGATAATCAGAAATGAAAAGTCAATATGAATACTTTAAAAGTATACATTTCAAAAAATATATTTTCATGTAAAAATATTATCGTTTCTAAAGTTTACTTTTCTACAAATCCTAAATATAAATATTTTTCAAAATAGTTTGGCTAAAAATTATAATTATGGCAGATGAGGGTACTTGAGAAATTCCACTTTAAAAGTTATAAATTTTCATTTTCTTAAAACTCTTAAACAATGATAAATTAGTTTAAAACATTGCCAAATTTTAACTAATAGCATACTTCTAAAAATTACTGAAAGACATTCATTTATTATAGCAACTTGATTTTATTTAATCTTCATTCTTCTCAGAAGACTATATCCCTAAAAATATGACAGCCTTGCAATCAGTTTTTGATAGAAGAATATACATTTTGCCTCTGAAATTCAAAGTATAATCCTGATTATTTACATAGAATTATTTTCAAAAGATAGTGTCCAGTTTTTCAGTGGTCAAAACCCTATAGTGAATATTTCAAATGATGTGAATAGAGAGAGAGAACAAAGAGATACCCACTGACATCTTTTCTTGGCACACATGGACTCACTGTGGCAGATGATGTAATACCTGACTGTTTGTCATTAGCAAAATAAGGGTGATCCCAGTTGTCATGTAGCTTACTACGGTCTGAAATTACAAGGGAATTAATGCAAATGTCTTCAAGAGTACACACATTGACCCTGCTCACATGGTTTATGTCAACTCTCTCCTTACAGTCCAAGTTGGAGAAACAGCTGCAACGGAAGTTTTTGGAAAAATACTGCAGATCATCAAGAGTGGGACTGCCAATGATTTCATACTTTCCATGTTTTATAAAATGAATCTGAAAATTCCGAGGGCTCAAGTGTAGATAGTCATTCGAATTCCAATCTTTCCTCGAACATATGCCTTGATTCTGGCAAAGTGTTTGGCTACACATTTTGGCTGCAAGGGTGACATTGATTATATAAGGATTCAGGGTGGTCTTCAAATAATCATGTAAGTTCATACAAGATTTCTGTAAAATCATAAAATAGAATATCAAGGCATAAGTTCTTTGTGACAATATACTGCACCAACTCTTAAAGAACAAAGCAATAGGCACACCACATTGTTAGTAAATATTCTTTTTCACTTTAACAATATTACCAGTTGTTCTCATAACATTCTTAAGTTTTGTGTGCCATTGCATTTTAGCTTTGAACTTCCTCAGTTGTTGATGAATTAATAGAAGGGATAAAATGTTTCAACTGTTAAAGTATGGGCTTTGAATTTCTCTTGCCCTGGTGATTGGAATCACAGCTTCATAAATGACCTCAGGAATGTCTCAAATATCTAATTAATTAGCTTTACTATGCTCAAGTTTTATAGCTCATAAAATAAAGATTATTTTTAAAGCCTGATACATAGGACTATTGCAACAACAAAAAGAAAAATACACACACACACACACACACACACACACACACACACACACTATGTTTTCTCAATTAACCATCCATTAAGTTAGAAAAACATAAGAATAACATTTCTCAGACAGGTTTAAACAGTTTCAAAGATAGTTTCCAAATTGATGGTTCAAAACACATGAGTTCAAATTGTATAGTTTATATATATGTTACATAATTTTGTATGTATAACAGTCAGTCCTTTGGAAAATTTTGCAGAATTTGAGTGTTGAGAACCTTCACGTTGATATAAATGAGGACTGAACATAAAAACTAATTAAGCAGCCTAGGAATCTTTGCTGAAGGCATAGAATTCCAGAAAAGAGTTCTGCTTCCTAATTCTTTGTTATCTCTTCTAAAGGAACACTCTGCTTAGAAGCTATGCATTATAGTGCAATAGTGGTATAAATACAATGGGAATAACCACTGTCTGATTGGATCTAAGACCAATGAGAGGGAAGCTCTGACACTGTTTCTGAGGTCAAGATTTGATACTAGATAATCCATGGACCTCGGGGGTCAAGGGCAGATCAAATATTACTGTGCTGTAAAAGAAATATAGCAATAAAATAACTTCTAATGATATTCTGTTATACTCATATATCAGTGTCTCAATCAGTCATAATCAGAGCTGCTTTCTCCTGCAGTAGATAGAAAGAAAAAACAGATGCCCACAGCTGGACAATGTGCAGAGAGAGAAAAGCCTTGTAATACTCAGTCCTAAATGGAATGTTTTTTATCAAATCCCTCACTACGTGGCTTGGGAAATTGTGTGGAAAAGGAGGCAGAAAGGAAGTAATAGCCAGAGAAAATGAATGATACCAAGGAAACAGTCTATTTATATACAAGAGAAATGACACAAATACAAACTCTCATGGGATCTACCTATATCCAAATCAAACAGAGTATGAATGCTGAGATGAGGAAGCAGACAGGAACTCCCATCCCCAACCAATGAGCTAACCAAGAAACTGTCTCCAATTGACAACTCCTTACAAAGACAATATTAGTTTCTCCAAGGAAATTTCATCACACTTTACAGAAGGTCCATGATGAGCAGGATGGCCAATGTAAAATGAATTCAGAAGTATTAGGGCAATATTTTGTTTTGTCTGACCTTTTTTATTTTCCTTACTGAACTTTTTGCTTGGGTGTTATGCTTTCCATTTGGAGTTTTATGGAGTGTGTGTGTGTGTGTGTGTGTGTGTGTGTGTGTGTGTAAGAGAGAGAGCATTTCTGTTTTTTCTTAGTTTAGTTTTTGTTTTGTGTTATAGTTTTGTTTTATTTATGATTTTTTTTCCTTTTAAGTAAGAAGATATGAAATTGCAAGGGTAGAGTGTTAAGAAGGGAGGGAAAACCATGGTCAGTATATAGTATATGAAAATAATTTTTCAATAAAAAATAAAATTTTAAGAAAGAAACAGGAGGATGAGGGAGAAGGAGGAAGAGGAAGAGGAGAAAGAAGAAGAGGACGAGGAAGAAGAGGAGGAGGAAGAGGAGGAGGAGGAAGAGGAAGAGGAAGAGGAGAAGGAGGAAGAGGAAAAGGAGGAGGAGGAGGAGGAGGAGGAGGAGGAGGAGGAGGAGGGAGAGCTGAACCCAACCCCAAGAAGCTATTTCAGGCCCAAGACTAGAGGTAAGACCAACTTTTCTGCTCCAAATATGTCTGGTGGACAAAGGACACAAAAAGACAAAATTCCTCTGGGACCAGACACTTCTGGTTTCTAGCTGGAGCCCGAACCCCGCTGATCCCAGCCCACAGCTCCCTGCTCCCAAACCCCAAGGGAGAGAGAGCTCATCGCCCTGACGTGTGGGCACTCCTGAGACTGCAGGGCAGGAGAAACTGCCCCTTCTGCCCACCCTTGCCCACACCCCTGGCCCAAGAGGATACTGTATAGGGCCTCTGGGAACAGGTAGATAGGGGCACTCAAGCTGCAGGAGCCCTGTGGTCCAGACTGCGCATGGATCTGAAGGGACATGGTCAAATAGCTCCCTGCACTCAAATCCCATGGGAGGGAAAGCTAGACCTTCAAAGGGGCAGGTACACCTGGGAAACCAGAGACTACTCTCTACCCACATTTCTGAGTCTAGAGGAAAACACCTAGCTACATCTGGGCCCCCTGTGCACAGGGACCCAGGAGAAGGCAGAGCAGGCTCTGCTAGTTGCTGCCCTCACAGAGAGCTGAAACTTAGCCCTGAGGAGTTACTTCAGGCCTGAGACTAGAGGTAAGATCAACTTTTCTGCTCCAAGTGACCTGCCAGGTGGACTCAGGACACACGCCCACAGGAACAACTGAAAGCCGGTAGACAGGAACCCTGACAGCAGACACTCTGTTCCCAAAACAGGCTGAAAGAAAACAGGAAAACAGATATACAGCACTCCTGACACACAGACCTATAGGATGGTCAAGCTACTGCTAGAAATAGCAGAACAAAGTAACACCAGAGACAACCTGATGGCAAGAGGCAAGTGCAGGAACCCAATCAACAGAAAACAAGACTACATGGCATCATTGGAGCCCAATTCTCCCACCAAAGCAAACACTGAATATCCAAACACACCAGAAAAGCAAGATCTAGATTTTAAATCACATTTGATCACGATGATGGAGGACTTTAAGAAAGACATAAAGGACTCCCTTAGAGAAATGCAGGAAAACACAAGTAAACAAGTAGAAGCCCTTTGAGAGGAAACACAACAAATCCCTGAAAGAATTACAGGAAAACACAATCAAACAGGTGAAGGAATTAAAAATGGAAATAGAAACAATAAAGAAAGTACAAAGGGAGACAACCCTGGATAAGAAAACTGAAGAAAGAGTTAAGGAGACGTAGATACAAGCATCACCAACAGAATACAAGAGATAGAAGAGAGAATCTCAGGAGCAGAAGAGTCCATAGAAATCGTCGACACAACTGTCAAAGATAACGTTAAACGAAAAAACCTACTGGCCCAAAACATACAGGAAATCCAGGACTCAATGAGAAGATCAAACCTAAGGATGATAGGTATAGAAGAGAGTGAAGACTCCCAACTCAAAGGACCAGTAAATATCTTCAACAAAATCATAGAAGAAAACTTCCCTAACCTAAAGAAAGAGATGCCCATAAACATAAAAGAAGACTACAGAACTCAAATAGATTGGACCAGAAGAGAAACTCCTTCTGTCACATAATAATCAAAACACCAAATGCACAAAATAAAGAAACAATATTAAAAGCAGTAAGGGAAAAAGGACAGTGATATATAAAGGCAGACCTATCAGAATCATACCAGACTTCTCGACAGAGACTATGAAAGCCAGAACATCCTGGACAGATGTCATACAGACTCTAAGAGAACACAAATGCCAGCCCAGGTTACAGTATTCAGCAAAACTTTCAATTAACATAGATGGAGAAACCAAGATATTCCATGACAAAACCAAATTTACACAATATCTTTCTACAAATCCAGGCCTACAAAGGATAATAAATGGTAAATCCCAACACAATGAGGCAAGCTACACCCTAGAAAAAGCAAGAAACTACTCATTTTGCAACAAAACAAAGAGAAGACAAGCACACAAACATAATCCCACTTCCAAATACAAAGATAACAGGAAACAAAGTCACTATTCCTTAATATCTCTCAACATCAATGGTCTCAACTCCCCAATAAAAAGACATAGACCAACAGATTGGATACGTAAAGAGGACCCAGCATTTTTGCTGCATGCAGGAAACACACCTCAGAGACAAAGACAGACACTACAACAGAGTAAAAGGGTGGAAAACCACTTTCCAATCAAATGGTCTGAAGAAGCAAGCTGGAGTATTCATTATAATATCGAATAAAATCGATTTTCAACCAAAAGTCATAAAAAATATAAGGAAGGACACTTCATATACATCAAAGAAAAAATCCACCAAGATGAACTCTCAATCCTAAATATCTATGCTCCAAATACAAGGGCACCTACATACATAAAAGAAACCTTACTAAAGCTCAAAACACACGTTGCACCTCACACAAAAATAGTAGGAGATTTCAACACCCCACTCTCATCAATGGACAGATCATGGAAACAGAAATTAAACAGAGACATAGACAGACTAAGAGAAGTCATGAACCAAATGGACTTAACAGATATTTATAGAACATTCTATCCTAAAACAAAAGGATATACATTCTTCTCAGCACCTCATGGTACTTTCTCCAAAATTGACCATATAATCAGTGATAAAACAGGCCTCAACAGATACAGAAAGATAGAAATAATCCCATGCATCCTATCAGACCACCACAGGCTAAAGCTGGTCTTCAATAACAATAAGGAAAGAACACCCAAATATACATGGAAGTTGAACAATGCTCTACTCAATGATAACCTGGTCAAGGAAGAAATAAAGAAAGAAATTAAAGACTTCATAAAATTTAATGAAAATGAAGGTACAACATACCCAAACTTATGGAACACAATGAAAGCTGTGCTAAGATGAAAACTCACAGCTCAGAGTGCCTGCAGAAAGAAACAGGGGAGAGCATATGTCAGCAGCTTGACAGCACATCTAAAAGCTGTAGAACAAAAAGAAGCAAATATACCCAGGAGGAGTAGAAGGCAGGAAATAATCAAACTCAGAGCTGAAATCAACCAAGTAGAAACAAAAAAGACTATACAAAGAATCCACAGAACCAAAAGCTGGTTCTTTGAGAAAATCAACAAGATAGATAAACCCTTAGCCAGACTAACCAGAATACATAGAGAGTGTGTCCAAATTAACAAAATCAGAAATGAAAAGGGAGTCTTAACAACAGAATCAGAGGAAATTCAAAAAATCATCAAATCCTACTACAAAAGCCTATATTCAACAAAACTGGAAAATCTGGAGGAAATGGACAATTTCCTACACAGATACCAGGTACCAAAAGTAAATCAGGAACAGATAAACCATTTAAACAACCCCATAACTCCTAAAGAAATAGAAGCAGTCATTAAAAGTCTCCCAACCAAAAAGAGCCCAGGTCCAGATGGGTTCAGTGGAGAATTCTATCAGACCTTCATACAAGACGTCATACCAGTACTATCTAAACTATTCCACAAAATTGAAACAGACAGAGTGCTACCGAATTCTATCAAGCCACAATTACTCTTACACCTATACCACACATATACCCAACAAAGAAAGAGAACTTCAGACCAATTTCCCTTATGAACATCGACGCAAAATTACTCAATAAAATTCTTGCAAACCGAATCCAAGAACACATCAAAACAATCATCCATCATGATCAAGTAGGCTTCATACCAGGCGTGCAGGAATGGTTTAATATACGGAAAACCATCAACGTAATCCATTATATAAACAAACTGAAAGATAAAAACCACATGATCATTTCATTAGATGCTGAGAAAGCATTTGACAAAATTCAACACCCTTCATGATAAAAGTCCTGGAAAGAATAGGAATTCAAGGCCCATACCTAAACATAGTAAAAGCCATGTACAGCAAATGAGTAGCTAACATTAAACTAAATGGAGAGAAACTTGAAGCAATCCCACTAAAATCAGGGACTAGACAAGGCTGCCCACTCTCTCCCTACTTATTCAATATAGTTCTTGAAGTCCTAGCCAGAGCAATCAGACAACAAAAAGAGTCAATGGGATACAGATTGGAAAGGAAGAAATCAAATATCACAATTTGCAGATAATATGATAGTATATTTAAGTGATCCCAAAAGTTCTACCAGAGAACTACTAAACCTGATAAACACATTCGGCAAAGTGGCTGGGTATAAAATTAACTCTTCCTCTACACAAAAGAGAAACAAGTTGAGAAAGATATTAGGGAAAAGACACCCTTCATTATAGTCCCAAATAATATAAAATACCTCGGCGTGACTTTAACCAAACAAGTAAAAGATCTGTATGATAAGAACGTCAAGCCTCTGAAGAAAGAAAAAAAAAAAAAAGTTCAAAGCTTCTGTAAGGCAAAGGACACTGTTGTTAGGAAGAACGGCAACCAACAGATTGGGAAAAGATCTTTACCAATCCTACAACAGATAGAGTGCTTATCTCCAAAATATAGAAAGAACTCAAGGAGTTAGACTGCAGGAGACAAATAACCCTATTAAAAAATGGGTTTAAAAAACCCATAAGGAAGAGGGGGAGGAAGGGATGTTTACAAATGTACATAAGAAATACTCAAGTTAATAAAAAAAAATAAAAAAAAAATGGGGTTCTGAGCTAAACAAAGAATTCACAGCCGAGGAATGCCGAATGGCTGAGAAACACCTAAAGAAATGTTCAACATCTTTAGTCATAAGGGAAATAAATGCAAATCAAAACAACCCTGAGATTTTACCTCACACCAGTAAGAATGGCTAAGATCAAAAACTCATGCGACAGCAGATGGTAGTGAGGATGTGGAGAAAGAGGAACACTACTCTATTGTTGGTGGAATTTCAGACTGTTACAAACATTCTGGAAATCAGTCAGGTTCCTCAGAAAACTGGACATTGCACTACCTGAGGACCCCGATATACCTCTCTTGGGTATATACCCAAAAGATGCTCCAATATTCAACAAAGACACATGCTCCACTATGTTCATAGCAGCCTTATTTTAATAGCCAGAAGATGGAAAGAAGTCAGATGCCGTTCTACCGAGTAATGGATACAGAAAATGTGGTACATCTACACAACGGAATACTACTCAGCTATCAAAAACAATGACTTTATGAAATTCATAGGCAAATGGAGGGAACTGGAAAATATCATCCTGAGGGAGGTAACCCAATCACAGAAAAACACACATGGTATGCACTCATTGATAAGTGGATATTAGCTCAAATGCTCGATTTACCCTAGATGCACAGAACACATGAAACTCAAGAAGGATGACCAAAATTCAGATGCTTCACTTCTTCTTTAAAGGGGAACAAGAATACCCTTGGGAGGGGATAGGGAGGCAAAGTTTAGAACAGAAGCTGAAGGAACAGCCATTCAGAGCCTGTCCCACATGTGGCCCATACACACATAGCCACCAAACTAGATACGATGGATGAAGCAAAGAAGTGCAGGCTGACAGGAACTAGATGTAGATCTCTCCTGAAAGACCCAGCCAGAATACAGCAAATACATAGGCGAATGCCACTAGAAAACCACTGAACTGAGAACGGGACCCCTGTTGAAGGAATCAGAGAAATGACTGAAAGAGCTGAACGGGCTTTAGACCCCATATGAACAACAATGCCAACCAACCAGAGCTTCAAGGGACTAAGCCACTACCCAAAGACTATATGTGGACTGACCCTGGGCTCCAACTGAATAGGTAGCAATGAATAGCCCAGTAAGGGCACCAGTGTAAGGGGAGGCCCTTGGTCCTGCCAAGGCTGGATCCCCAGTGAGCGGGATTCTTGTGGGGAGGGTGGTAATGGGGGGAGGATTGGGAGGGGAACACCCATATAGAATGGGAGGGAGAGGGGTTAGGGGGATGTTGGCATGGAAACCGGGAAGGGGAATAATATTTGAAATGTAAATAAGAAATAACCAATTTAATAAAGATGAAAAAAAAGAAAAAAGGAAAGAAGAGGAGGATGAGAAGGAGGAGGAGGAGGAGGAGGAGGAGGAGGAGGAGGAGGAGGAGGAGGAGGAGGAGGAGGAGGAGGAGGAGGAGGAGAGCAGCAACTACCAAGGTATGACTGAAACATTAGGCCATAAACTAAACCCTTCTGTTGAACAGCTTTGGAAGTGAATATCTAGAATTTCCTGGTTGGAATAGATTATTATTTATCCCCCAGTATCAGATCATCATCTAAATAATTTACAGACCCTATTCAAGGGAGGGATGTGATAAGAGCCATAAAGGCCGTTGATGATGGAATCTTCCCTCTAGCCCTGGGTAAAGACGTGACATTCTGATCTAAAGATTCAATATTACATACTATTGTTTCTTCCTTTAAATGTTACTCCATATAGGGACCCATGCCTAGGAGTAAAATTGGCCAACAAAAATGGACTGTGATGTGTATGTGTGAGAGCGTGCACACATGCTCATGTGCATGTGCCTGTGTGTTAAGAGGAAGGAGTTGTTTGTTTCTTTTTTGATTTGTTTGGGTGGGTTTTGTATTTTATTCATTTTTAGTTTGTTGTTTTTTGATATTTTATTTTGCTCTTAGGGAGAAGCAAGAGGAAAAGGGAGTGGAAAAATTAAGAACAGTATGAAGTTGGGGGTGTTAAGGAAGTGGGAAAGATCTGGGAGAAGTTAGGGAGGAAAAATGATTAAAACATATTGCATGGTAGGACTTACATACCAATATTAATTGCCAGTAAAAATGCTCCTACTGTCAACTATTTTCTTTAAGTACTTCATCTTATGTTCCAAAATCACTGTACTTTTTATTTAAATTTCTATTTCATTAAAAATAGATTCTTTTCTCGGAAAATATATCCTGATTACAGTTTCCCCTTCCTCTGCTCCCAGTTCCTCACCCATTCTCTTCCCAGTTCCATACCCTTTCTTCTTCACATTAGAAAAGAACGTGCTTCTAAAAGATAATATTAAATATAATAAGATAAAATAAAAACTTTCACACTGAAGTTGGGGAGAACAAACCAACAGAAGGAAAAGAACCCAAGAATTGGTATAAGAGACTCACTCATTGGCACGCTCAGGAGTCTCATAAAAATACTAAACTGGAATTCATAATATATACGTAGAAGACATGGTGCTGGTCCTGTGCATGTGGCTCCAATCTCTCTGAATTCATATAATTTCTGCTCATGTTGATTTGGGGGACTTTGTTTTCTTGGTTCCCTCAGTTTCAAGTATGCACAGACTGCCAATCTGACCAAGTATGCATACTGTCAATATTCTATAAGGCTATCTTTTCAGTGCCAAATAGATGAAACTTTATACCAAGTTCAGTTAATACTGCAGAAATTTGCAGAAACAAGGGTGAGGCAAACGACAGACTAATGGAATGATTATGATTTGGCCATAACCTTACTTGGACTCTATGGAAAAGATTTATGCTGGAAATATAAAAGATATCATAAAAATACACCCACCATGGCCAGTTTCGAGTTACCAATCTAACAACACTGGATGCAGAGTTGGGAACTGAGCACACCACCATTCCACAGTATGGACACGTGATGTGAGTGTATCCTAGAGTGCATCCAACCATATATATATATATATATATATATATATATACACACACACAACCTCTGGGACTGAGGTGAACATCAAGTAACACCTGCTATATTTTGAACATTAGTTCTTATGTTTATATTTAGTGGAAACATATAATTTTTATATTTTTATTAGTTATTGTTTTAAACATTAGTTTTATACCTTTCTGTTTACCCTACCTTCCTATTATCTTGCTTTTAATCATGGCTATGTTTAACCACTCACAAATTTCTGGACGATAAGCAATCAAGTCTCATTAGGCAAGACTAGTAGTATTGGCACCATCACGTCACTGGATCTGATTGAGTGAAGTGGAAGAAAAAGCTTTTTCTCAATACTTGTTTCTGTTCAGTTCTAGCAGAGGCCAACAAGCATAAAACTGTAACCACTACTTCTCAGATTCCCTGTGAATCAGAGGAAATGTGATGGGGGCGTGGGTCCACGGGAATGTGGATCAGAAATGGTGAATAACAATGATAAAACAAAACTGATCATTGATCAGGGAAAGTTAGCAGAGATGTATAGAGTCTTAAGAGAAAATGTTATGACAGCGCCTTAAATAGAAAGCAGTGGCATCAAAGTTGAAGGCTATCCCTGAGTGAATCTTACTGAAGATCCCTGGGATAAAGCATCAACATGTGTCAATTTTTCACTCACAGAAATTATAATGAAGTATGTTCCTTTGAAAAAATTAAACAATTATTTTGTAGGAGGACTAGTTTGAGACAGGGTTTCTCCAGGTAGCCCTAGCTGTCCTGGGACTCACTCTGTAAACCAGGCTGGTTTCCAAAGCAGAGGTCTGCCTGTCTCTGCCTCCCAAGTGCTGGGATTAAAAGTGTGTGCACCACCACTCCCCAGTTAACCTGTACCCACTTGTGATAAGACTGGAAATCACTTCCTGTCCCAACCAACCAAACTCACAAGGTGCTTATACTAAGACTGTGTGACAGCTAAGAAAGACTTTTTTCTGCCCAGTGACTGGCCATTTAGTCTCTTTCCCTGTTCACAGACACAGACATAGACACAGACACAGACACACACAGACACAGACACACAAACACACACACACACACACACCACCACCACCACCACCACCACCACACATACACCACACATACATATACACACAGACACAGACACAAACACACACACACACACCACCACCACCACCACCACCACACATACATCACACATACATACACACACACACACACACACACACACACCACCACCACCACCACCACACACACACACACATACATCACCACCACCACCACACACCACCACACATACATATACACACAGACACACACACACACACACACACACACTCCACACCACACCACCACCACCACACATACACCACACATACATATACACACAGACACACAGACACACAGACACACACACACACACACACACACACACACACACACATTATTCTGATCTTCTTCTGAGAGGCAGGACTGCAAAACACTCTGCATGACATTGCTCCACATTTTAATTCTATATTATTCCTTATTCATCAGGTCTATTGCAACAGTGGAAGGGGAAATGCAGAGCATGTGTGACTTTTTCATTGTATATATTACATTGTATATATTACAATATATTCATGATTGCTCAAAAATAAATAAAAACCAATAAAAAGAAATGAGCATTTAAGATCTTGTAACAAGTATGACAGTTTAGTAATGTGTCCCTTCCTCCTACTCACTGGGAGCAGTGGTCTCTGTTTTCTCTTTTGTTGTTTTTATTGTGAATGTGTTGGAATATACTTAAGCATACACATAGGCCATGGCACATATGTGGAAGGTGGAGAAAGTTTCAGGAGTCACTTCTCCCCTTCCACCTCATATTCCAGGATGACAAGCACTTTATCCACTAAGCCATCTTGACATCTCTGGTTGGTTTACTTTTAAATTAAATAGTGGGCAAAATTTATGCTATGATTCCCCATTTGAATTAATATTATTCTTGAGAAAGGCGTTTTCAGTTTTGAGAAAAACAAACAACAATTTGTAGAATTAGAGTATACCTATGACGATTCCAACTTTAAATAGCTTTAGGGGATACAGCAGAATTTACTGAGATATATAACTTTCCTAAATATATTTTTATTTATTTCTATTGGAAATGGGCAGAAAACTGAGGCTACCTTGAAAAAACTCTCACAAATATCTCTATCTTGATATTTTTAATGAAATAGGACCGGTGATATTTTACATAGAAGACAAAAGATGAATAGACAATAGAAGACAGGAAGATGTCACACTTCTCAAAATGCTGCTCCCCTTCCTAGAATATCAAACCTGGCCTCTAACAGTGCTAGGCCAGACATCCTGGGCCACGGTTTTCATCTGACTTTCTCCATTGTCCAGTCTGCACTTCCGTTACACAAAGGAACCTCTCTGCTTCAGTTTAATAATATAAACATTTACTTTCTTTTAGGGTCAAAAGGATTAACGAATCAGGAATAAAGAACCAATATGTACAATTATACAATTAAAATAAAGAGTGCTGTTGTCTGACACCAAACACCGCATTGTTGGAAAGAAACTGGATTCTTGGTTCTGCTTCTTACAAACCAGGGAACCTATAGGATTTTAGTTAATCTTTACTAACTCTTTCCTTGGCACAAAACAGGATCAGATGCCACATCCTGCTTGACAATCAACAAATACAAGATACCTCAATTCAGATAGCACAGAGAACATCTGATCAGCCAAACCCCATGCCTATGTTCTTATTGAACACCTAATCAATCATCTAAACAATAAGACTGTAAATATCTTAATCTTTTATCTGCCACCTCAACTTACCATAGTTTGTGATAAATTAAGAGTTCCCCACAATACTATTCCAGAGGCACCCAGAGCAACTGTTTCACCAATTGTATTCACAAGGTCATCCTGGAAATATGACAGGAAGAGTTAGTCCATGTGGATGAGGTAAAAGTGTTATATCCGCGACAAAGCTAAATATGATGGTCCAACAATATTTTAAATATCTCTATATTCATTATATACTCTTCACACATTTTGTTACTGTTTTAAAACAGAAACTATCATTGCTCTCATTACTTCTACTTCTAAGAGAATCCATCTATTAAATAAAAAAGAGAAACAGTTATAGTCTATACCACATATAGTTCTCTATGGACTCTAATAATCTCATTTGAGGAAAATCAATATTCAAGTGCAGAGCTGGGAAGATGGACGCTGTTCCACCCCTAGGACCCATGCTATAGAAATGGAACTGGGCATGGTGCTGCATACATGCAAGCTTGCAAACAGTGCAGGGGAGGTAGGCAGGCGGATCCCCACCCCCACCCCCAGACTCACTGGCCAGGAATACTAACCTCATGGGCAAACTTCAGGTCTTAGTAAGAGGGTCTGAATTAAAACAAAACAAAACAAAAAATAAAAGCTTATCTTGTTATCTCATAAGGAATGACACCTGAGGTGAGTGAACCCTTACTCGCACCAAAACTTCTACTTTTAATTTTAAAAGATTTCAAGTACTCTCATTTTTGCCTACATTAAAATGAACACTTCCTTCATGTATATATTCAAAAATAATAAAGACTAAATCTCATCCTTTAAAACAATAAAATTCCACCCAACGCAGTCTGTAAAGATGATCTCTGCCACACCTTGATTTGCTTACCTGTTCCAGATACTGGAAAGTTAGGTCAGTAAAGACAGGGCGGAAATATACAAAAATAGGAAGTGGATTATGAGGGTCTTTTACTTTAGACATGCGAATGGCTTCTTGTACGCGATTTCTGACGTAGAGTGCTGCCAGTGAGGATGACTTTAAGCTGCTCTTCAAATAGATGGATGGGTACAGGGCTGTGCTTTCCTTCCATATCCAGAAGAGAGCATCATTCCTTTTCTTTTCTATATCAGGGCACTCTCCTTTGTAATTGGCATCTTGAAAATTATTGTTATAACAATCAGGAAAAAGATAAAAACCCCATAAGTGATTTGGACGAAGTGATTTTCCCAATTTTAAAGTCTGTTCCATAAAATTCCTTGCTGCCTCTTCAAATTCTTGTTTAGCTCTCCTGACAGCTTCTGTCAAATTAAGTTGTGTGTTTTGTTGCTGGACGAACTCAATAGACTTATTCCTGTAAATATCCTTGAATTTCCAGTTTCTTGACCAGGTAGGCCGCCAGTCTTCCCAGTCAATGACAGCCAAGCCCACATTGTCTATTGGCATGTAATGATAGATGTCACTCTTAGCTATTTCCAAATGAGACTTTAGAGACCCCAGCTGGGGTATACCTCCATGAAAAGCTGTGTGCATTTCATCTATGTGAGGATAGAGACCCAGACGATCAGAATAAAATATTGTGACAGGATGACCTATGGCAGTTTTTCTGGGGCTCCCTACTAAAGAGAACAGACTAAGATCTAGTGGCTGATTAAACCTCGTAGCACAAGACTCAGTTGGGGCATTCCAGGCACAGAGGAAAGGCACATTAGGGATAAGTGGGGGTGCCCTAAAATCCACAGTCAAGCAACATCGAATCAAAAGGAAGACTAATAGAGTCTGGGGTAGTCCATTGGACTCAAGAAGGCTCCCAAAGAAGGAGTGTTTAAAACACAACACTCGCATTGCAGAGAATTAATTAGTATCCAAGCACTTACTACTTCTTATTCACTTTGATCTCTCAAATATCTAGTGCAAAAGATGAGAAAGATACTGATATGAGGTCACTGTGGAGATGAAAGTGGGATGGCTGCTCTTCATTGAACTATTATTCGTCTTGCTTCATTTTTCAGGGATGCTTTGTGACAAGTTGTATAATCTATAACTAAAAATAAATAAATAAATAAATAATTTATTACAGCCAAGTTGGAAACTCTACTAAGTCTTCAACATTGTTTAGAGTCACTTTAACTCAATTTAAAGGACAGAACTTCCTAGTGTGTTTAAATCAGTAAGATTTTTTTTTCTCTTAAATATGATACAAATTCCGTAACAGTTAAATCACATCTGATCCCGTAGAGAACTAAATGTAACTGTTTTGGTTTTCCCTTCTTATGTCAATTATATGCCTTAGCAAGGACAAATTTAAAAAGAATAAGTTCTTGGGTTATCCGTGTTGAAAGCCCACTCTTGTCATCTATGCCAAATTTGGAAGACAACTTCTCATGCAATTGAAAATGTTTGCCTTGTCATGATTCATTTGCATATGTAACTGTGAGAATGATACTGGGAACTAAACCCAAGGTCTTGCATATGCTAAGCAAATACTGTTACTGCTAAGTTAATGCCATTCCCAGTCAATGCCTGCTTGAGCAAGGCTTTATTAAGTTCCTCTGGCTGACCTGGAACTGGGGCTCATTCTTTCTTAACCTCCAAGCATTTGGCATTTGGGCTGTGTGCCACCGTTCTGGGTCACCGTTCTTTTCGTTTTACTCACCTGCACTTGTTTTCTTAACAGCAGCAAGGGAGAAAGCAAAAGTTGCTTTTTATGTAGGCAACAAATTAGACAACTTTAAGAACACCATAGCACGCTGCCAGACCAAATCTTACAGCATTGCCCGCTTGTTAAAATAACAAGCTGCTTTCTGTCTTCATAAAAGGAACTGACTCTAACCTACATTTTTTTTTTTTTTTTTTTTTTTTTTTTTTGGAGCTGGGGACCGAACAGGGCCTTTGCGCTTCCCTAGGCAAGCGCTCTACCACTGAGCTAAATCCCCAACCCTCTAACCTACATTCTTAAAACAAGAAATAAATTTTGAACACTATATAAGGTTTGATAACCAAATTTGCATTTTATTCCTAGGTCAACTGACGAATTATTAGTAATTTGTCACATAACAGACAAGTCTGAGCCAAGAATCAAGAGACTGAGTTGCATGTACTCCAGCATTTAGCATTTATAAAACTCACCACTTCTATCACACATTTAACTTTTTTATTTTAGGAGGAAAATGTGGCTCTCCCTATCGTTACGTTGCTAGTATACTTCTATGGGTCACAGAATGAACATTATATCCTTCTTGGTAAAATGCTGTACTTATCATGGCAAATCATCCACTCATCCTCATTGTTAAAAAAAAAAATAACCTCAAAAAATAATCAAATGAAAGGAAATCTTGCCCTTCATTACTCTCATGTTTTAAACGTAAGGAATTATGCCCTCATGTTTAGAGCGTGTGAAGTCTCTAAGGAGTCCATTAAACTCTGTCAGACCTCCCTATGTAAAACGTAGAAAATCTTAATGTAAAGTAAAAGAACAAAGTAATTCATAGCAAGTGTCGACATCAATGACTGAATGACAGTAGGTGGGAGAAAGAAATTGAATAAAAACTTAGGAACACCAAAATGAGACAGACACGGGCATTATCCACTGAAAGACATTTAGGTTGCTTCCATTTCCCGCCTGTTATTAAGAGGGTGGCTTTTGTGACTGTTGAGCAAATATCTGTGAAATAGGCTGTCAAACCCCTTGGTCACATCCCAAGGACTGGATAGCTGAGTCATATGGTAGATATAGTTTTAGGTTTTTTGTAAGATTCTCTACACTGATATTTTTGAAGATTCTTTATATTGATTTTCAGAGTAGATGGACAAATTGCATCTTTAACAAGAGGGAAGGAGAGGTCCTCTTTTTCATCAGCCTCCAACCCTGCATTTACTATTATTGACCATAGCTATTCTGACTGAGGTGATGTAAAATCGTAGACATTTAAGTTCGTATTTTCCTAGGATAATGAGCACTTTTTGAGGTATTTTTCAGCCATTTTTATTTCTTCTATCAAGAACTCTCTAGCCCACATTTTAAGTTGAGTCATTTGTTTCCTTGACCTATTGTTTTTGGATATTTTTGGTATTAATTCTCTGTCAGATGTATAGCTATTAAAAACTCTCTGGGAGTTTACTCTTTATTGTTTCCTTAGCCTTATAGAAGCTTTTCAGTTTTATGAGCTCCGAGTTGTCAAATGTTTGCTGTAATTCTTTGGCAAATGGAATCCTTCACAGAAAGTCCTTCTCTAATCCTGTATCTGGTAGTGTATTGTCTATGTTTTCTTATAGCAGGTTTAGACCTCAATTAAAAGCGAGGTCTTTGATCCACTTGAAACTAATTTTTGTGCAGGGAGATTGACATGGGTCACATGCAGTTCCAAGCTCCAAATTCTCAGAAGTGAGTATATCACATGGGATAACCAGAAAATAACTAAGAAACTATAAAGGGGCCAAAGTAGAGATGGTGCTTGGGAAGGGAATAGCAGAATGCAAGTGACAGGAAGTGGGAAAATGAATAACAGAGACAGAAGTCCAACTGGTGAGTAAGGAAGATGATCAATGCAATTGAAGGGGGAGGGCAAATAATAACACTAAGATTTTTTGATAAAGTCTCAAAGAATCGCATTATTTCCTATCTACCTAAAATTATATTCTCTCTCATACAGTGAAGCATGTTGTGTGTGTGTGGTGTGTGTGTGTGTGTGTAGGCGTGTAGGAAGTTAAGCCATTTGGGTTAATAATGTTCTTCAGAAACAAAATCTCCAGTACCAGATATGAGAAATATCCTTTTGAATGTTTGGTCAAATTAATCCAAGTGACTCAAATATATATATACGTGTGTGTGTGTGTGTGTGTGTGTGTTTGTGTGTAGATGTGTGTGTGTTTGTGTGTAGATGTGTGTGTGTGTGTGTGTGTGTGTGTGTGTGTGTGTGTGTGTGTGTGTGTGTGTGTGTGTGTGTGTGTGTGTGGGTGTGTGTGTGTGTGTGTGTGTGTGTGTGTGTGTGTGTGTGTGTGTGTGTGTGTGTGTGTGTGTGGGTGTGTGTGTGTGTGTGTGTGTGTGTGTGTGTGTGTGTGTGTGTGTGTGTGTGTGTGTGTGTGTGTGTGTGTGTGTGTGTGTGTGTGTGTGTGTGAGTGTGTGTGTGTGAATGTGTGTGTGTGTGTGTGTGTGTGTGTGTGTGTGTGTGTGTGTGTGTGTGTGTGTGTGTGTGTGTGTGTGTGTGTGTGTGTGTGTGTGTGTGTGTGTGTGTGTGTGTGTGTGTGTGTGTGTGTGTGTGTGTGTGTGTGTGTGTGTGTGTGTGTGTGTGTGTGTGTGTGTGTGTGTGTGTGTGGGTGTGTGTGTGTGTGTGTGTGTGTGTGTGTGTGTGTGTGTGTGTGTGTGTGTGTGTGTGTTATAGATGTAGCTCTTTGTTGCTGCTCATGGCTTGAGATTGGTCCCTAGTGCTGAAGACACTGTGCATGTAGGGCACAGAACTCAAATGATTTGAGCTGGGTCTGACCTAAAGCCTCTTTCATATGGTCTATCTTTCCTGGTTCCAGAAAATATTCTGCAAGCTGCCAAGAGAGTGTGTCATATCCACCTGCATACTTATGAATTACGACAATTTTGAGCATGGTAAGATATGTACAATAAGTGACACTCACATGTTAGAACCAACCAACAGCTGTCTCATTGGATTTAAGATGTACTCAATAAGAGGGAAACTAGGACAGGTATGGGAAACTGAGTCAGCTTTCCCAGGGCCTGTGAGGACCTTAGAAAAACCTACTCCTGCTACTTTCTAGACCAAGATAATTACTATATCTAATCCCTATAGCCACATTTAAGGGTAGCTGTCACACCTCAGAAAAGAAGCCTCTCTTCACAGTAAATGGAGATTGTCACAGACAACCACATCTGAAGTCAATTCATAGAGATCAACAGATGTGGACAGTTCAACCCCAGTAAATACATTTGTATCTCTTCTGCTCAAGGATCATCATGGAAGAGGGGCCATGAAGATCACAAGAGCAAATACATGGCTCTTGGATACCAGAAAGTCTTGTGTAAAATGTCTTTCCCAGAAATGTCTGAATAAACTAGACTGGAACACTGGCAATATCAATGGATGTGTTAATGAGGAAGAGAAAAATTTCACAGGGTCACACAAAGAACTACAGGACTTTGACTGCTAAGAGAAGGAAAATTTCTCTTTCCCAAGGATTAGTTCCCTTATTAGTTATTCAATACAAAGTGATCAACCTTGAAACCATATACACACATACAAACAATTCACCAAACAAAAAACTGACTCACTAGGTTGGATTCATATATATGTGCATAAACATATACACATATATATATGTGTGTGTATATATGATACACATTAAAGAAATACATTTAAAATATATTTAATATATATTAAATAACATAGACTTCTAAATGTTTTAATTCTTCATATATTAAAGAATATATAACATATTAAATATATACACAAATATGTAATATTAAATAATTATTTATAATTATATACACATACATATATGAAGCATATATATAGAGAGTAGCATATATATATGTATATATATATATATATATATATATATATAGAAAGAGAGAGAGAGAGAGAGAGAGAGAGAGACTGCCATATATAAAAAGAAGCTACCACCAATTTGAGAGTAGGGTTTATGGGAGGACTTTGAGGGAAAGTAGGTAAAATGACTGGAGGAAGAAAAGCAAACAGATAAAGTAAATCTATTTCAATTAGAAATTTATTTTAAAAATAAAACTAAATTTTAAAAACTTAACTAATTATTCCCAGGTAACAAATGGCCTTATGCTCCCTATCAACTAGGTAGAACATGCCTACTTAGGGAAAAAAAGAAACAAAATTCAAAATACTCCCAAATAATAAAACATTTTCAGCACCAACATGAATCCACAATGGGAAATTTTATACCATTAAAGTGTATTCCATGAATTAAAACATTTTTAAGTTCTGTATAAAATTTTCATTCAACTACGTATATATAAAATAACAAAATTTCCTATTTCTTTGGCCCCTTTCCTAAGATATATTCCTATGTATATTCAAATAGTCTAAAACTATAAAACGAAATCTGAAGACCTTCCAGTTTCATACATTTCAAGTAGGGATGTGTCACCTGTGTTCTACTATTGTTGGCTCCTAAGTTTTCCTCTTGTTCATCCAATGAGTAAATTTCTCAATACGCACCAGTTAGGTCCTGATACTCCCCAAACCCCAGTGGGACAGTCATCTTCTTCTCTACAACCATCCACTCCACCACTCATGGTGAGAAATGGGCTGGTCTTAGTGTCTTCTCAAGTAATGACAGGTTGATTGCATCCCTTACAAATTATTTTCTTTCAAAATAATTTAGAAGCATAAGAAGGGAACACACTTGAAAACCTTGTTAGATAACTCTCATTCTTTCTGTAAAGAAGTCAGTTGAATACATACTTGTTTATTAAATTCTTTGAATCAGGCATCACTTGTCTGAGAAATCCCAAAATTATTTTGTAATAAAATTGTAAAGCAATGTATATTCACTTACCAATATAGTAGTTACCGTTATGTATTCAAAAATCTCTAAAGTGAGCAACTATATACAGTCACTTCAAATTAACTGTGACAGTTTAAAACCACGTTGTATCTTGATGGAATTTATGCAGATAATGAGAACCAGTTATACATATAGTGAAGCAACAGATAACGATGCTGCCTTAAATCAGTGGTTCTCACCCTGTGGGGCTCAAGCCTTTTGGGGGTTAAATGATCCTTTCACGGGGGTCACCTAAGAACATTGTACAATACAAACATTTACCTTACAATTCATACCAGTAACAAAATTACAGTTATGAAGTAGCAAGGACAATTTTCATGGTTGGGAGTCACCAAACCATGAGGACCGGTATTAAAGTGTCACACACAGCATTACAAAGGTTCAGAACTACTGCCTAAATGCTTATTAAAGTAAAATATACAACTGCAAGGTTTGCTACACAACGGCGTGTTAAGAACATGATTAAGCAATTAAATATCAGACCTATAAACGTTCATTTTTTTTCTGACCATCTAAATATTATTGAGCTAATCTCGGATCCAACTATCATATAGTTTTTTCAAATAAAGAGTGAAAGTAAAATAAGATGTAACGGTAAACCTGAATCTTCCAGGGCCAATTTGAAGGAGTTCCTTGCCTTCACTGGGGAAGGAAAAATTATCGCAAAGTTTCCCGCTCTGTCACCGGGATGCCGATCAGGGCTTCTGTTTTATTTTCTGGCAGAGGGATTGGTTATTGCTTTTCGGTTTTGGCTTGTTTGTCGGTTTGATTTTATAAGTTGTATTGTGTATATGAGAAATGTACACGATGTTAAGAGAAAGTGCACACCGTAGAGATAGATCAGAAGAAGGGAGCTGTGGCAGAGGAGACCAAAGAGGGAGCGATTCCTTGCATTGGTTTCCGCTGTTTTCACAAATCCTTTCTTTCATAATGAGTGCTCTGTTGTAATACACCATTAGAAATACAGGAAATACAGACAAAATAAAGAAATAGAAACCATCACAGTACTGTCTGGTGATGTTCTTCATCCATGAAACCACCATCTTGATGCCGTTAGGAACTGCAGGCTGCCTTCGTCACTTGCCATTGAAATGATAAAAAGAAACGTTAAACAGAAACATTTCAAAAATATTAGTAAGTGCGGAGATACACAAGAGGACATTTTTAGTGACAAAAAGAGTCTAGGGTTTGTGGGCATAGAAAAGAACACGAATGCTGAGCTGAGGCCACTCACAAGACCTGCCCGCACTCTCCAGGGCCGTACAGTTTCAAGAACACCTGTGCATAGCCAGAATACAGCAAATACAGAGGCGAATGTAATGCCAGCAGCAAACCACTGAACTGAGAACAGGACCCCGCTGAAGGAATCAGAGAAAGGACTGAAAGAGCTTGAAGGGCTTGAGACCCCATATGAACAACAATGCCAACCAACCAGAGCTTCCAGGGACTAAGCCACTACCTAAAAGACTATACATGGACTGACCCTGGGCTCCAACCTCATAGGTAGCAATGAATATCCTAGTAAGAGCACCAGTGGAAGGGAAGCCCTTAGTCCTGCCAAGACTGAACCCCCCCCCCGTGAACGTGATTGTTGGGGGGAGGGCGGTAATGGGGGGAGGATGGGGAGGGGAACACCCATAAAGAAGGGGAGGAAGAGGGGCTAGGGGGATGTTGGCCCGGAAACCGGGAAAGGGAATAACATTCGAAATGTAAGTAAGAAATACTCAAGTTAATAAAAAAAAAGAACACCTGTACATGATAAAGGCATAATCACAGGTCTGACAAAATAGCACCTAGACCTTGGAAGCGTCACAGCGTCACAGGGAATTTTTACTGCATCTGACTCATACTCACAAACATCGACTCATTCCTTAAAATGGAAAAAACAAAAATAAAAATCCACGTGAGAGTAGACTCCAGTATTTGGTCCTTAGACGATAATGACACTGGGCACAGAGTTCGAAAGCCTCCTTTATTTCAACACAAGGATAGATACGTTCCTCCAGTTAAGCATTACAGTTTCAGACCAGCTTGTAGAGAAACAAGATTAAAAGGACAAGAAAGATGGCTCTTACAGACCTGAGTTCAGTTCCCAGCACTAACGTGTGGCTCACAACTACCTGCCACTTCAGGTTCAGGGGACCAAACACTCTCTTCTGACCTCCACGGGCTGCACTCTCACACACACACACACACACACACACACACACACACACACACACACACACACACACACACATGCAAACTCGTGCTTGTACATTCATAATAAATTCAAAATAAATCATTTCTTAAAGATAAGCAGGAAAAGTGCAAGTTGTTTTGAAAACAAGGATATTTCTTAACAATTTTTTTTCTTGAAACATATTTTTTTAGATAATTTGGCAAGAATTCACAAACTTGACTCAACAAGAAAAGTTAGTATAATGCTACATTTCTACTGTCTTCTCTATTTGACTTCTTATCCTTCTTCCTCATCGGTGGCACCTTGTACCTTTGACTTAACTTTCTGAATGTTGTCCCAAGTGTGTTTGGAAAGCCTAAATGTCCTCAAAGCCCAAGATGTAGTTCTCCATCTACCACAGACAACTAGATGGCGGAAGCGCTACTCACACAACCAAAGGCATCACAGGAAAAGAAGATGCAGCAATTACAGACACAGAGCTTGATAATCCTTCTCCCCAACCACAGCTGCTTTTTCTCTATTAGATCACAGTAGAGAAAGAAAAGTAGGCAACTTACTACCGAAATAAGTGAGTTTTCCTCTAGTGTCTCTGTAGGTCAAAAGTGCTTCCAGTCTATTAGTTATGTCCTAAGGATAAGGCAGCCCTCTGACCAAAGAAAGAATGTTTTGCAATGTTTCTTTACGATAGGGTAGAAAGACCAGTATTGCTGTGCGTGGCATGTGAGTCGCTGTTTGTGTTTGGTGGCAGGGAAGATTAGCAAGAATGAGACATTAACAAAAGAATGTTGTAAATTTTTTTTATTAATGTTTGAAATGAGTTCCAGGGTCCAATGGTAAAGGCAGCTCCCATTGGCTGCCTTTTTGACTGCTAAGCGTTTTAAGTTACTGACAGATAAATGTCTGCATTTTATTACAGTGGGCCTTAAAAAAACGATCAGCATTTACTGTGCAAGCAAATGTAATTTCTCTTTTACAATATTAGAATGGGTGTTTTCAAAATGTCAAGGAAAGTATTGCTTGGCTTGTCATTATTGGAAAAGAACCATATTTTGGATCCTTCCCCCTTTCATTGAAGTGGTGCTGTAGGTACATAGCAGTGGCCAGAGATATGTGTCGAGAGTTCCAGCACAAAATACTGTTACACAGAGAAACACTGTCTTTATACCATCAGCCCTCACAATAAGTGTTCTGCTCAAATTCTCTCTTTTCACCTGATGAGATGCTTCAAATAGCCTCTGAGGAGAGAGGAAACCTTCCCTTCCCGTGTCTGCAGAATATTTCCTGTCCTTCACTTGCACCAAATAACTCTTCCTTTTCTCTCATCTCAATGGTTTCTACCTCACATCAAAGCACATGCACATCTCTTGCTTGAAATCTTAATCATTATGTCGAAATTAGTCTATGGGGGAAGGCTATTACAATGAAGTATGACAGCTTGGAACCTAGAGAGACATTTCAACAGTTCAAAGCACATCCTACACCTCTAAAACACCTGATTTCAGTTCTGGGCACCTTGTGATCTCATGACCAGCAGTGCACAGGCTCCTATGCCCTTTCTGGACTCCACAGGCACCAGCACATGTGTTGTATACATTCACAAACACACATATATATACATGCAAATAAATCTTAAAAATTATAGACTCAAGTGAGAAGAACAAGAGAACTTTGATCTTGCACCAAGATTAAGGTGCAAGCCACTATCACATGACAGTAGGAACAAGCAAGCTCTCTGTGACCTGGCTTATACAGTGTTACTCAGCCCATCTATAAGAGTTCTGAGTTCATTGTCATCACTTAACCAATGGCAACCATACCTAAACATCTCCTTGAGGATTAAGTTTCAGCAGATACATGCATACATACATACATACATACATACATACATACATACATATGTACATACGTTTATATGTATATATGGGGGTGGGATATAAGCTTTTATACCAACATCTTAAATATTAATAGATTTAAATTTGCATAAGCAATATTATATCCTTAACAGTTGTTTTTGGTCTTAGACATAAACGTGCTTCTTAGAAGCTACAACCTTAGAAGAGATCTTAAAGAAAACGTATACTAACCTAATCCTATATTTTAATAACTGTCCCAGCTGCCAACCTTTTTCCATCACTAATGGTATGCTGTGAGACAATATTAGAATGCTCGTGTCATGAAATGGAACGAGAAATACTTACTGGTGATGCCAGTGTAGATGAGACTGTAGCAAAAAAAAAAAATAGAACAAATGCTATTTAACATTTGGAATTATAAACACGAATGTATGTGGTTAGATTAGGCTTTATCTCTAGGAAAATGTGAGGTTTATGAATTCCTAGGTCAAGACACAAAAGCATGTTTGCCACAAATCTGAATTTAGAGCAGTGATTCTCAGCCTCACTAATGCTGTGACCCTTTAATACAGTTCCTCGTGTCGTTCCCCACAACTGTACAATGACTTCATTGCTACTTCATAACCTTAATTTTGCTACAGTTGTGAATCGTAATGTGAATCTCCACTATGCTGCACCATCTGCTAGGCGACCCCAGAGGTGTGCATTGCAACCCACAGGTTGAGAACTTCTACTTTAGAGACTGCAGAGCTGTTAAAGTTGACAGCAGCACAATCCAAAACAAGAGTGAGGGGCAGTGAGAAAAGAGAGAAGACACAGCATGTTATCTAAAAAATTAAAATTAAAAAAATTAAAAAACCCCACTTTGACACAAGAGCTAGGGCTCTTGACTGACAGCTGGGTCCAGACCCATCAATTCAGATGGAATTTGAAAACTGCAGGTAGCTTTGCCTGTGCTTTTGACCAACTAACTGGCTGTCCACCAAGTTTCCCACAGCCTTTTCCTTGGGTTTTGTTCATTTTCATAAACAATTTCCAGGACTCGAAGAAATAAGCTTAACAGTCAGTCATATAAATGCTACAGAGGACAGAAGACAGAATATGGAGTGAGGGATGGGTGGGGCAATCAGAGCTTCACCCTCTCTGCGTAAATCTTCATCCAAAACTTTCTGCATGAAACCTCCAAAAGTTTGTCCTTTCTGATTTCAGGGGGGACTCCATTGCATTGGCTTCATAGAACCATTGACTATTATGTCAAAATAAAATTATACAAGCAGAGTACATCCTGATACCTGTGATCCAAGAGAGAAATTCCAAGCCAAGTCTGTTGTTCTTTGGCCTCATTGTACACAGTTCCAACATGCACTGTGCCACGCAAGCAATGTCTGGAAAAAACGAGTCTTATGACCTCTTATCAGACATAGGAAGTCAGAGAATTTATGGACAATTTCAAGGACAAAGTTCAGGGCAGTTAAAGTTTCTATGGCATGCCTTGGACAAGAGAAAAATTCTCAAATCAAGGAGGAAATTGTGAATCAGGACCTATAGATGAGAATCCAATTTATATATTATAAAATATTAGTTGAATAATAATGTTTGTGTATTAAGTGCAAAAGACATACTGTTAGTGAAGAATGGATTCAAAACACTTTGATAGACAAAGTCTTCATGGTCCAACACACATATTTGAGTTATAAAAGTGCCCATGTTCTAATTAGTTGGCCAAAGGCAAATCACTTCTTCTCTTTAACTTGTTCTTTCAATAACCAGAATAAAACTCTTACCTGCCTTAATGCTTACGTACCTGAATAATATCTGTAAATACCTTAACTACCAACAAATGTTCTAGGTTAGGACTGACAGGGAACTGAGACCAAATGTCAATGCCGCCTTGCCCAGATATTCAACTTCATTATACTTTGGAGCTTTTCTTTGTTTAACTGTAAGACATGAGTGATTGATAACTAGCACAAAGATTTCTTTGTGACAGTGCAGGAAAATAGTGAACACAAAATACTTAGGCATAACACTTCTGGAGGCGTTCAAAACATACCTTAAAACAATGCTTGCTACTTTAGAGGAACTAAAGTCTCTTTTAAAGGACTGAGCAAAAGCAGACAAGGAACAGGCTCTCTGACCTCCCCCTGGAGTTGATGCTTCTCATGGTCTGACAGACAGGTTCTCTGACCTCCCACAGGAGATGATGCTCTGGTGTGCTGAGGGACGGGCTCTCTGGCTGCCCCCCAGGAGATAATACTTCTCATGTGATGAGAACCCTCCCCTGTACATGAAAGAGAAGAAAATCCTATAACTGTTGACTGCAAGCAGAAGCTAAAATGAATTTGTGCAATCAAACTTTCGTCAGGTTCTTGTCAGATAGCTTTACCCACATATATCCCAGGGACTTTTCTGTAAGTCACTTCCTCAAGAAACTTTTCCTCTGCCTTGTTAATTTTTCATAAACATTTTTGTTTAAAATGTATGTTGAGATCTTGGCTACAGTTTCTTTTTTCTTTGAATTTCCCCTGGGCACATAAAAATTCTAAATAAAGTTTGTTTGTTTTGCTCTTATCTACCATGAGATCAATGTCTTGGCCCAAGTCACAGAACTTCAGAGGTAAGTGATTTCACCAGGATGAAGCATCATTGGTCAGAGTAGTCTACTTACTCCTAAAAGTACAGCTGACATCTTGAAGATGTCGGTGTCAGCCAATGGCAAGAAATTTTTATGTAAGCCTCCCAAATATCCACCTATGACGTGTAGACAATTAAATTTAAGCTATCGCTTAGAACACGCCTACTGGCAAACAAGGAGACTGCACCAATTCACTACTCCATATAGGATTCTGGAGTCTCGTGCTCATAATAGTATTTAAAACCTAGGGGGTTTTAATTTTTCTGATAGCCCTATTGGCAATGGGCATGTACTACTATTATTATTATATTATAAATATAAATATTTCAAATTATCCTTTCTCTTTCTTAAGGTCACAATTTATCCACCATCAAGCTTGTACCTGGGAAAAGGAAAAGTCTTTAAATAAAAGAACTGACAAAAAGTCATTGTTGTATGTAGCTAGCAGTCGACCCCTTGTTTCCTTCCTCCACCCAGTTTGCAAGCTTACTTTTCCTGATTAATATTATTTACATTTGGGGATATCTGGGGAAAAAATACATAAGATGGTCAAACAATTGGCAGACAGTCCATACCCTGTGCCAGAAAATCATCTTGTTATCTATTTGGTTTGACTCATGGGTCTGCATTATGTCTCACTGGATAAGATACCCATACAAGTAAATGATGATTAAGGATCTAAAACGTAATTGATTCTGCTCCAGTATTCACTTTTTGGCCAAATTCTTTGCTGTTTCACTAAGTATAATAAACTTTCAGAAGGAAACCATCCTGCTCCTATGAGATGTCAGAGTACCCTGACATTCCACATGATCATATACGCATCTATCTCCTGCATTGGGCTACTGACACTGCTAAGTAATTCCCTGCATGATCAGTGGATGGGCTGAATGTAACCCAAGTATTCATGCTCACACTATGATAGTGACAAAGATGTTAGTAACAGACTATTCTGTTACTAAATAGTTATACTTGAAGTGTTACACTATTTTGTACAAAATAGTTATACTCAAAATAATATTATAACTGATGGTTGAGGTTTGGTCTTGCTGTCTATTGTAATGCTGAGTTTGAGCCCACAAGACCTAGATTCTGCACATAAACTCAAGTGACTCTGCCCCCAAGTTATTTCTGATTGATAAATAAAGATGCCCACAGTCAATAGGCGGGCAGAACGGACACGTGTGGGGTTTACTTATCCTGGGCTTGAGGTTAGGACCATGAGAAGAAGGAGGTGGAGAAGGAAGAAGAAATTGCCATAGGTTAGGTGAGTCATTAAAATGTGGCCCTGGGGGCTGGCCAGTTGGAGTTAAAAGCAGCCCAGAAGAAACATAGTATGTAATAACTTGAGGTTATCAATAGGAAAGTAGAATCCAATAGCATAGGGGGTAGATATCTGCCCAGTGCTTGTGCTCTTTAAGGTTTATTGTAAATATAAGGGCTGTGTATGCTTTTTACCCAGAAACTAAATGGTCAAAGGAAAGGTAGAAACCTCAGTTCTGGATTAAAATTTTCAACAACTGATAACATCCTTAATAATCATAAACATAAAAATTTAAGAATGCTTATGGGGAAGAATTCCAGTCATGAAGTGGACTAAACCAAAATGGGCCTTTATGAAAATTAAAACTTCTGTTACGAAGCAGAAATACTCTGGGGGGCTTTACACTTAGCAGCATCTCCAAATCTTCCATCCCAGATTGAACAGACTTTCCAGGCACTTGAGTGAACAATTAGATGCTAAGATTTGCAATATATAGGAACTAGTTAGTGTATTTGGGGCATATGATATGTGAATAAAGTATATACTTTTCATCACTTTCAACCAAGAAGTCAAGCAGATATGAAGGAGCTTAGGAAATACCGTGCACTGTTACCTTGCTGGAAAGGACCTTATGCAGAACTCCTCACCACCTGCACTTTCATTATAGTAAAAGATACTCCTCCTACGTTCATGTGAACCATGGCCTAGCTAGACTCTCCAGCATACCCAGATCAGATGGAATACCATCTCCACAGGTGACCTCATAGAAAGGATTTCAGAATCAGTTCAAGGTCCTAGAAGCATATGACATCACAAAGTAGACAGATTTTTCTAAGACAACACATCAAGAAACTACTTCCTTCTCTATTTTTGTCTCTTTTAGACTCGGACTTCCTTGAGAAAGAAAATGTTTTTCTAAGACAAATCATCTTCTTTCTTCCTCTCCCCTTAATCTATTCTGCTCAACTTCTGATCTTGGATCGGCTTTGTTTCAAACTTATTTTTCCTATCAGCCTGACAGTTTTCTTAAGGGAAGCACAATTTTTATTCTGCCATACAACAGTCGTCTAGACTTTTGTTACGTTACATGATCAGTCCAATCTAGCTGGTATCAAAAACCTGAACTACAGTAGTCTCTACCAATATGATCACCAAGTAAACTCATGGAAGCAGATGGATGAAGGGATGGTATCTATGACCAGACAGGAAAATCCCACTATCCTTCCTGTGAGGGAGATCCTAATACCTAGGAAAAACGAAAACTTATAGAATGTTTCTTGCTTATGGTCCAAATTTGTCACCTGGCAGATATAACTACTTAACACAGAAGAACATGTACAAGTCACTGTAACAAAATACTGTTTTACTCTGGAATATATGACATGAAGTATCTATTTTACACATGTGAATGGAAGACACTAGCACTATCCATCTGACAATTGAGATACAAACATTTTATTGGGCTGACATACTCAAAAGGTTGGAAGATAAATTTATTGAATTTGGCCAGTGTGCTTACATTTGCCTTTTTCAGTGCACTTTCTCCTAATGTCCACCCTTCCCTTTGCATAGCTCTTACTACTGTAAACAGATTCTTTTTGCCTGGCATTAATTCGGCTTTACCTTTAAGAGAACTTACACTAAAGTTACCTTTAAGAGAACTTATACTAAATGTTTAGAGGAAATGAAGGGCTTCAGAACACTTCACCACAGATTATGCCGTTTAGGTGTATTAGGCATTGTATTCGTCAGGATTCTCTAGAGTCACAGAACTTATGGAATGTCTATATATATTAAGGGAAATTATTAGAATGACTTATAATCTGTCATCTAACTAACCTAACACTGGGCAACGGTGATTGGAAAGTCCAAGAATCATGCTCAGTCCCATGAGGCTGGATGTTTCAGCTGGTCCTCAGTAGCATAAGCCAGAATTCTGAAGTAGGTTCTAACAGATGTGCTGGCAAGGAGGCTAAGAGGAACAAACACTTCCTTTTCCCATTGTCCATTTGGAGGCCTCCAACAGAAGATATGAACCAGATTAAAGGTGTGTACCACCACACCTGGGTTAGGAACCTGCACCGCATCGTGCTGGCCTTCAACTCATAGATCTGCTTGCCTCTGTCTCCTGGGAATAAAGGCATGTAATGTCCTTGCCTGGGTCTATGTTCTTCATGGCCACTATGCCTCAAGATCTGAATCACAGATGTGTGTTCCATATCTAGATTGTAGTTCATTCCAGATCTAGTCAAAATGATGGGCCAGAACAGCCATCACAGGTATTTTGAGCTAATGATGTGATAACAAAGGAACAATAAATGTGGGAAGGACTCCCGACAAACCAAATTCCTCCCATATGGAAGAACATTCCTGAGAGACGGAGAAGAGACTTGACACTTGAAGCATTGGCTAAAATGGATCGGTTAAACAAGCCTAGCAATCTGACTCTCATGCTTCCTTTCATTTCCACTATACATTTTACTTTCTCAAAAAGTCCTATATTCTACAAGCTAAAACTCCCATTTCCCTTTGTATTTTCAGTTCTAAACTGTGGAACTCTCTGGGAAATTCATGACACAAGAGAACAAGTCTGATGATGCTTTCTACTTTTTTTTTTTTTTTTTTTTGGTTCTTTTTTTTCCGGAGCTGGGGACCGAACCCAGGGCCTTGCGCTTCCTAGGCAAGCGCTCTACCACTGAGCTAAATCCCAACCCCGATGCTTTCTACTTTAAAGAAGAGTCGCAGGAACCAAACTTTGTGATCCAGAAAGATGACCTGCAAAAAAGGTACCTCAGGCTGACTCAGCCTCTCTGTGAACTGCATTCTTTTGCTTCCACTTAACTACTAAGAGGGAGCAGGAAAGAAAACATCCTATTTAAGATCAGCCTTTAAGTTGCCTCCCTTTAATCCAATATTATCAATCAGAATCCTACTGAGCAGTAATAATAGTATTCTGACCAGAGAAATGCAATCTATCAAACAATCCTTTGAATTAGGTTACTAGAATAAGTTATATGCAAGTAAGTAGCATTTAAATGAAATAGTAACAAAACATATGATTAATATAGAATCCACATGGATACAGAAAATGTGGTACATCTACACAATGGAATATTACTCAGCTATCAAAAACAATGACTTTATGAAATTAAAAGGAGGCAAATGGTCGAACTGGAAAATATCATCCTGAGTGAGGTAACCCAATCACAGAAAAACACACATGGTATGCACTCATTGATAAGTGGCTATTAGCCCAAATGCTTGAATTACCCTAGATGCCTAGAACAAGTGAAACTCAAGACGGATGATCAAAATGTGAATGCTTCACTCCTTCTTTAAAAGGGGAACAAGAATACCCTTGGCAGGGAAGAGAGAGGCAAAGATTAAAACAGAGACTGAAGGAACACCCATTCAGAGCCTGCCCCACATGTGGCCCATACATATACAGCCACCCAATTAGACAAGATGGATGAAGCTAAGAAGTGCAGAAGTGGAGATCGCTCCTGAGAGACACAGCCAGAATACAGCAAATACAGAGGCGAATGCCAGCAGCAAACCACTGAACTGAGAACGGGACCCCCGTTGAAGGAATCAGAGAAAGAACTGGAAGAGCTCGGAGGGGCTCGAGACCCCTTATGTACAACAATGCCAAGCAACCAGGGCTTCCAGGGACTAAGCCACTACCTAAAGACTGAAAGATAAAAGTTTTAAAGTTGCCCCCCTAGACACAAAGTTTAGAGCAGAAAAAAAAAAACAGGTTAGGCCCCAGAATTGTATGTTCCAAAAAGCCTCTCCTAGGGCTATAGAATGGATAATTACATTGGCCAGCTCAACAGCTTTCTCCCAGAAACTAGCTGACCATAAATCTTAGAGAACAATCTTGAGAAGCAGGAAACAACTTCTCCTAGGAACTAGCGGACCATGAAGTTAAACAATCTGAGAAGTAGGAGACAGCTTCTCCTAGGAAACAATCTTGGGAGACAGAGAGTCCTTCCTTGTGATTTTTCACTGTTATTCTATGATGCCATCCCTGCCCCCTCAGGTTGTGGTTTCTCCCTTTAAATACCTCTTCTCCCAGCCTCTCAGGGTCGAACTCCACTGTCCCTGCGTGGGATACGAGTCTCGACCCCAGTGCACTGGTTGCTATCGATAAACCTCATGTGATTACAAGGACGGTCTTGTGTGAGTTCTTGGGGGGTCGAGTCATCCCGAGACTCGAGTGAGGGTCTCCCCACTCCAGGGGTCTTTCAAGACTATACATGGACTGACCCTGGACTCTGACCTCATAGGTAGCATTGAATATCCTAGTAAGAGCACCAGTGGAAGGGGAAGCCCTGGGTCCTGCTAAGACTGAACCCCCAGTGAACTAGATTGTTGGGGGGAGGGCGGCAATGGGGAGAGGATGGGGAGGGGAACACCCACAAAGAAGGGGAGGGGGAGGGATTAGGGGGATGTTGGCCTGGAAACCGGGAAAGGGAATAACATTCGAAATGTAAATAAGAAATACTCAAGTTAATAATATATATATATATATATATATATATATTCCACATACTTTAGTCTAGCCAAACAAGTTGATTGTGCTTCTTTTTCACAAAATCGGAAGTGTAGTTGTCAAAAATCAAAGCAATGATAAAGGATTACTCACCAGTGCTAACTGCAGGCCATCTCTTTAGGCTATTGGTGTGTTTCTTGTATCTATAAGATATGAGCAATCGTCAATACATACTATTGCAGGATAGAGTGGATATGTATGGCAGATACTCTACAAAAGGAAAATGCACTAAAGCTTCCACTCACAATGCCACTAGAAATACGTCACAGCAGATTCTCTCTGCAAACATTTATGGATGGGGAGTCCAGGCAGCGGAGTTTGTCTCATCACCAAAGCCAAGAAAAAGTAGAACACTGTCAGGAGTCTCACCTGAGACAAAGCAGAGACTTGATGCTAGAGCAAAAGGAAACAAGAATCTGGGTAAGGAATGATCAGTGGAGTCTCAAGCACAGGGGGGCGGGTGGGGGGAGAACATTGAATCTGAGGAAACAGCTGCAAAACGACCTGTGAATATTTCTGGGATTGAGCGTTGTTCTGCTTCTGAATGCTTGATGAGTTTACACCAAGAATGAGATTGGGGGCTGGAGAAAAGGCCTTCATAAGACCTACTCTTTGCTCAAAAAAACAAATATAGTGAAGTTATAAAATATGGAAAAATATCGCAGAGCAGAGAGATTGATAACTCTAAAGGTTTAAAAAGAAACTTCAAAGGGAACAGACTCCATTGTAAACAGAATTATAAGGCAGGCAATGCCCTGGAAGTTGCCTCTAGTTAGTACTTTGGCTATTTGATTAATGTTATGGTTGACAGAACAGATATTGTTATTTAGTTGTAAATATTAAGACAGGAATTCTTTCAATAATATTTTATTGAAATATTACTAACAAAAGTGTAATTCTATCGAATCTCTAAAAACAGATTTTCCATATGTGTTATAAAACCATCTAAGAATTTTGAGCAAAAGTAGGCTAAAATGATTATTGAAATCATTTTTCCAAGTGAGAAAATAAACATTAGATAAAACTTCAGTAATTTCCCTCCCAATCCAACTAGGAAATCCAGGTCTAGCCACCTCTTTGAGTTAATGTAGTTACAAACATAACAAATTGAAACCAACATAAGATGTTTCAGACTAAATGGTTTGTCATGTACAAAATGTAGATAACGGAAATCTTGTTACTGGTACAAATACTCAAAAAACTTTGGGGTTAGCGTCTCACTTGCTTGGGCAGGGGACAGGGGAGGAGAAGACTTAAGCCCATAGTCTAGATATCTACAAAGATATCAATTTAGTTAGACTTCAATGTAGAGCTCTTATCTTTCAATTTCCATTCAACAATGTTTCTACTAGCTATATAATAAGAGGTCTGAGTGGGACAATCAAATAATATTTTGTGGTTTAAGTCACCCACTTATGATCTACATTCATGCACACAAACCTTTCCTTCAGTTGGGCTCAAAAATCAGAACAAGACCTTTATACTGATACCAATATTTTATGTAATCAAATGTAAATTTCAAGGTTGGGCAAATGGGTCAGTGGGTAAAAAACTGTTTGCTACATAAATGTGAAGACTTGAGTATGGACCACAAACACTAGCTTAAAAGACAGGTTTAATAGTGCACACTTCTAATTCCAGAGCTGGGAGATGGAGACAAGAAAATCCTGGGAGTCTAGCTAAAATGGAGTGTTCAGGGTTCAAGGGAGATGTTCCCTTAAACGCTGAGATATAGAGTAAGATAACTGGATGCCAATCTGTGTCCCCTATATATGCCTCCTAGGGTAACCACACTTGTGTACCCAGACACCCACACTTAGACACATGAAAACACACACACACACACACACACACACACACACACACACACACACACACACACACACACACACCTATACGGGAGGTAGAGAGAGACAAAGAAAAGGTAAATTTTATTTATTAACAGTGATATCTTATTTCCTGGTTATCTAGTTATTGTAGACAATGGACTGATGGATAAAGTATAGTAGATCACACTTGTTATATAATTTATCAGAGAAATTGATGATGAATAATTAAAATACTGCACTAGATGGTGTTGCATGCCTTAATCCCAGCACTCAGGAGGCAGAGGAAGCAGATTTCTGAGTTCAAAGCCAGCCTGGTCTATAGAAAAAGATTCTGGACAGCCAGGGATACACAGAAAAACTCTTGTTTCAAAAAAAAGAAGACTAACAAAAAACTAAAATACTTTATACATTTTGTCTTATAAAATACAATGAGGAAACAGTGCAAATGGCATCAGCAGTCATTCTAAAATCTAAGTTGGATAATCACTAAGTTTCAACATTTCCTCTTTGCTCCTCTTTCTCCTCTTCCTTTCCCTTCTTTCCCTTTCTCCCCATGTTATGCTCCTTCCACGTTTTTATGTATATCAAAATGCTTCATTTTTACTGGATATTTCTTTATTTGCATTTCAAATGTTATTCGCTTTCCCAGTTTCCTGTCCATAAGTCCCCTATCCCCTCCCCTCCCACTTCTTACATAAAGGTGTTCCCCTCCCCACCCACCACCTTTAACACTCCCTCACCCGACATTCCCTTACACTGGAGGTCCAACCTTGGCAGAACCAAGGGCTTCTCCTTCTCTTGGTGCCCAACAAGGACATATGCAGTTGGAGCCATGGGTCAGTCCATGTATAGTCTTTGGGTAGTGGTTCAGTCCCTGGAAGCTCTGGTTGGTTGGCATTGTTGTTCTTAGAGGGTTGCAAGGTCCTTCAGCTCTTTCAATCCTTTCTCTAATTCCTCCAACAGGATGGGACCTGCTCTCAGTTCAGTGGTTTGCTGCTAGTATTCACCTCTGTATTTAACATGTCTCTCAGGAGAGATCCAAAGCTAGTTCCCTATCAGCAGGCACTTCTTAGCTTCATCACTCTTATCTGGTTTCTGTTCCTTGGGTTCCTGCGCTTGCCTCTCACCATCAGGTTATCTCTAGTGTTAGCTTATCTTGCTGTTTCTGATGTTTCTTGACCCTCCTTTGGGCCTGTGTGTCAGCACTCCTGTAGACCTGTTTTCCTGTTTTCTTTCAGCCAGTTATGGGAAGAGAGTGTTCTGTTCTCAGGCATGTAGTTGCTCCTGGCAGCTGGCTTTCAGCTCTCTGTGAGGGCAGCAACAGGAAGGGTCCTGCCCCTAGTGCTCATAGGTCCCTCTACGCAGGGGGCACAGATGGCACTAAGCGTTTTCCTCTTGAGTGATGAATGTAGGCAGAGAGTAGTCTCTGGTTTCACAGGAGTGTCTGCACCTCTGAGGGTCTAGCCCCTCCCCCCCCATGGGATTTGGTTGCAGGGAGCTGTTTAACTGGTTCAGTTCAGATCTGGGCACACATCTGGACCATGGAGCTCCTGCAGATGACTGCACCTATATTCCTATGTCCAGAGGCACTATACAGTTTCCTCTTGGGCCAAGGATGTGGGCAAAGGTAGGCAGAAGTGGCAGCCTGTCCTGCCCTGCAGTCTCAGGAGTGCCCTCACTCCTGGGGGTTCAGCTCTCTCTCCCATAGGATTTGGGAGCAGGGAGCTGTGGGCCAAGATCAGAGAAGTCAGATTCTAAGTTTCTAATGTAGTATGAACAGTCAAACAGTTCCTTCAAGGACATCTAACTACAAAAGGCATTTATACCAAATAGAACAATAGTTGTCAACCTTCCTAATGTGGTGGCATTTTCATACAGTTCCTCATATTTTTGTGACCCCTTAGCCATAGAATTATTTGTTGCTACTTCATAACTATAATTTTGCTACTGTTATGAATCAAAATTGAAGTATCTGATATGCAGATATAAGATGTGACATCCAAAGGGGGTCAGGAACTCAACGCATTGAGAAACACTGATCTAGACACACAGCTGCTATAAAACAGCTATTTCCCTGGTTGCCTCATGCATAACTCCCCAACTACCCTTCAGGGTGTTCCTATGTGTAAAGAGGGTAGATTCATACAATACCCCCTGATTTTGTCTGCCTATACACCTACTCTAACTCTTTTTCCTCAAAAAATTCAATTCCAAAATCTTTCAGGGACAGAGTTATATAAGAATCCTCCTGCGGGGGGTTGGGGATTTAGCTCAGTGGTAGAGCGCTTGCCTAGGAAGTGCAAGGCCCTGGGTTCGGGTCCCCAGCTCTGAAAAAAAGAACAAAAAAAAAAAAAAAAAAAAAGAATCCTCCTGCCTCAACATTCTGGGTGCTAGTTTTATAATTCTCATTCTTTATAGCCAACCTCTCAAAGACAGGTATTCAATGGTATGCTTTTGTAATGGAGCCTCTCCAAATAAAAAGGGAAAAAGAAATAAAGAAGGGGGAAGGAAAGAGAGAGAGAAAATGCTGTAAATGCTGTGTCAGGATCTATGGTGATCTATTTGTAATTTATAGCCAAAATTAAAACCTTTGTAATTATAGGTAGAATAATCACTTTTTTTTTCCTTGGAGCCAAACTGAGGAAAGAACCTAGATTAAGGATATTTCCTGAGGAGAAAAGAGCAGTGAAATCAATAGTAAAAATATCAAGGAAAACAGTGACTGTGTAGATTCCCTTCCATGAAAGTCAAAGCTTTGGCAATACTAGCTTCCATCCAGAAAACATCAAATCTCTGGAGGAAGATATTTGCTGGAGGTCCCAGTAGTCAAGCATTATTGGTGCTACCATTGAAATTTAGCATCTTAGAGGTTCCCGAGGGATAAAGATGTGTGTGTATCAAAACAATAATAATCATCATATAGAAGAGTAACTAAAATCTAAAGTTTGCAGGTAAGTTAGAGGTTTAGGGGATATTTGCATATGAACCCTAGGCAGTAAATTGGTTGAGAGCAAGAAATAACATTGTTTAAATTATACAGCACTCCAGTCTCCAAGCTTCATATTACATAAGGAATATAGTTCTCAAGTGAGTATATATATTCAAAGTAAGTTTGGCTGCATCATTTTCACTATTGCCCAGTGGTTTTTTATTATGTATCTTACATATAGTTTAGGTGAGAGCATTTGTCGTTGGTGTTCTTCATGTTATTTAAAACAATGGTGCTTCTTAGACTTATACCTCACTAGATTCATAGAAATTCGGTTGGTATGGGTTGCAGAAAAATTTGCCTGTGCTTTATAGTCACAACCTTTTCTTTAATTTTTAAGAAAATAGCAAATAAATAGAAGCTTTAGTCATAAGGAAGAATCAACTAAGAGCATATATGTAGAGCTGCATCTCTTCTCCAGACTGCAGGGAGAATCAAACATTATCACTATTTTTCGTGGAAGCTCCACAGAAACTGAGATGTTGTGGTGATAGACATTTAGATAAAATGACTGTAAATAAAGGATTTGCTACATTCTCTGCTCAATGTGGTCATGACAGAGGGGTTACTATAATAATCTGGGAATTCTTTCCATGAATTCAAAGGAAAGCTTATTCCTACACAATGACATTTTATTTCCTTGCCTTTGGGAAGGTGTCAGTAGGAAGTAAAACTAGAAATGAACTGGATAAACTGAATTGAAATGGTGACCCAAGTGTGCATATAGGAGCAGACTAAGCCATGAAGCATAGATGTCATCCTCACTTCTGGACAAAACCTGTTGGGGGCACAGAGGTCCTCATACACAGAGCTGAGAACTAAGAGAACCGGGAACATTCATCAGGGGTGTGTCCTCCATGAAGGAGATAAAAATCTGCATTCCATTCAGAAAACTGAGAGTAGGTTTTGTTAACAACATGGTGACCTTTCTCTTGTGGAGGTAGACCTCATCCACCTTTGCTATCGAGGAAGACCTCAATCAAATTCCCTGTGGATCCCTCGCTACCATCAGCCATTGCGCAGTTCTGCCATGCAGAGCTGCTGGACAGTAGGGTCTCAGGAAGCAGTGAGGAAAGCAGGTATAAAAGACCCGGGAGACTGTGCCAGAGGACAGCTTGTTTGTTGAAATGGTAGAGCTAGCTTATGTAACTCAAGTCAGGAGGGAGGGGAGGAAAAAGACAAGAGAAAAAAACGCACCTAATTTTCATATGCAGACCGGATTGAAGGCAGGCAAATCTAAATGAGTTTCCTTGTATCCAAGTCTTAGTGAAGGGTTTACTTTGGCTCGAAATTAAAGGAAATACCACTAGGATGAGGAAGGCCTGCAAGGCAGCTAGTTATAGTGCAACCATACTCAGGAAGCAACGACCAATGACTGCTGAAGCTCAGCCAACTTCCTCATATGGGTGTGCCTGTGCGTGTGGGGGCGGGAGGTGCCACATAGATCTGACTGGCCTGATACTCCTTAGGTAACCTAGTGTGGTGTCAACCTTATTGAAATCTCCCTATTCGGCCTCCTGAGTGCTGACTTACAGCCCATGCCACTCCACATGGTTAACATGGTCATGCCTTTGGTCATAAAGACAGCCATGTGTTCTTTACTTTAACAATCTAACAATTTTTCACAATAGTTCAAAAAAGGAAGATGTAAATTCTCTTGCTGCCTTAAGGAAAGGCCTCAGCAAGGTTGCACTTCAAGTTGACAATATGGTCTAGAACGTTTTTCCGTTGCTGTGCAGTGTTTCTAAATGGGCCCTGAGAGAATAGCATTGCACATGGCTTGCAGCATCTTCTGACAGAGCTAGAAATGAACTGAACCCATGTCTACTGGTAAGACACACAAAGACGTTCCTCATTTCTCTATCTTGAACTCCTTGTTCCAGATAGAACTTCAAACAGTTCCAGAAGGTCACCATCTCATGGTGAAAACATTGCCTCTTGTCAAAGAATAATGGGCTCTTGCCACTGTCACCTGTCAGGGACTCCAGGTAAGAGTGGTTTCTGCAAGTGACAAGTCGGTCCCTGGAAGCTGCAGTCCCACTGCACTGACAGAGTGGAAAGCAGAGTCCTTTGTCCCCAGGCAGTGTTCGTCTCATCCCAGCCTGCAAGTGACACAGCAGGAGCAGCTTTATAAGAAGTTTGTAATGATGCTGAAGAGGTCCATCCTTTTAGATCTCAAACTTGGCGTTACTCAGCCAGTCAGACTGGACCTGGTAAAAGCACAGCTGTTTCCTCATGTGGCTGAACAGGGAGACTGGTTCCAGCTGGTCACTTCAGTACACTAGAGTCCTTTGGTGCTCTCCCTCCTGCTGGGCAGCTGCACTTTGTGCCTGGTCTGCTTCTTACTGCTTCTCTTTCATTAAACTTGTCTCAAGAAAAACTAATCCCAAGCTGAGTGCAACTTTCCCTCTAGAGTTCTTATTCTGTTTTCTTCGTTTTCCTGATTTCCTATATTAAAGATTTCACTGGACGTTATACGATGTAGTTTGCACCAGTCATAAAAATGCACAGTAGGTCAGATATCTAACAGACTGTGGAACTTCTAAATGTCTCATTTTTCCTATGGAATATCTGAGTTTTTATGCTTCCATACAATTCCTATCTATGATCCTAATCCAGAGAATTGTACAATCAAAAGCTTTTATATGATTAGGTCATGAGGGCTGAATCTTCAAGATTGGCATTAGTGTTATGAGGACGGTCTATCTTTTTTTTTTTATTATTATTAACTTGAGTATTTCTTATATACATTTCGAGTGTTATTCCTTTCCGGTTTCGGCAAACATCCCCTCCCCCCCCCTTCCTTATGGGTGTTCCCCTCCCAACCCTCCCCCATTGCTGCCCTCTCCCCAACAGTCTAGTTCACTAGGGGTTCAGTCTTAGCAGGACCCAGGGCTTCCCCCTTCCACTGGTGCTCTTACTAGGATATTCATTGCAACCTACGAGGTCAGAGTCCAGGGTCAGTCCATGTATAGTCTTTGGGTAGTGGCTTAGGAGGACGGTCTATCTTAACATGTTAAAACACAGATGTTTCTGTGAGCAGAAAGTGGACCCAGAGAATGAATCTGCTGTTCCACTGATCTTAGAGTTTCCACTCTCCAGAGATATGGAGAAATGCTTTTCTATTGTTTAACAGGTACACAGTGATAGCATTTTGTTATAGTAGTTCAAAACAGACTAAATAGTGCAATGTTCTATTTTAGTTTATCAGAAAGTTAAGAAGAAAAAGAGACAGGAGACCTCTTAAACCATTATTCAATAAACAATCCATTTTCTGGTAGAATGGAGCCTCTGGATTTAGAACATGGTATGAAATCAGTATCAGAAACCCTTCCTCCCATGTGCAGATCATTAATTATTCACAACAGCCAATTATGAAAACAGCTAAGTGAGCAGTGGCAAAGGGATGGAGAGAATAGGAGAGAAATCCTGCCTTCTTTAGCAGCATGAAAAGACCTGAAGGACAAGCTGCTATGTGCAGTAAGTCTGACCCATAAACATACATGCTGCCTGATCTCCATTATGAATAATATTTGAAACAGTAAAGTCCATTGACATCAGGAGGAAAAAGACGGTTGCTGAGACCTGTAGCTGAGTGTTAAGAAAATGGAAAGATATTGGTTAAACGGTACAAAGTTTCAGTCGTGGAAGGTGAGTTAAATCAAGAAATCTAAGCGCTGTGAGTGTAACAAAATATGTATTCTATCAAATACTTGAGATTTACCAACAGGATAGAACTTAAGTGTTCTACACACACACACACACACACACACACACACACACACACACACACACACACACACACACACACATATATATATATATATATATATATATATATATATATATATATATATATATATACTCCTAGATTGGTACTTGTCCAGTCATCATCAGAGAGACTTCCTCCAGCATCAGATAGGAGTAGCCAGACATTATGAGGAAAGTCTATATTGAAGATCTCCATCAGGTCCCTCTTGTAGGAGATCAAGAAGCCCTATGGAATAAGGAGAGGAAAGTCTGTAGGGCTCAAAGGGGATGGAGGACATCAGAGAACATGGCCTACCACATCAACTAAGCAGGGCTCACATGGGCTCACAGAAACTGAAATGACAAGCACAGGGCCTTCATGGGTCTGCCCCAGGTCTTTGTCTATATATTATGACTGTTTAGCTTGGTGTTTCATAGAACTCAGGTGGTTTGAATATGCTTGGCCCATAGACAGTGGCGTTATTATGAGGTATGGCCTTGTTAGAGAAAGTGTGTCACTGGTGGGAGGGGCAGGGGGGGTTAAGATCTCCTAACGCTTAAGCTGTGCCCAATGGAGAAGAGAGCCTCCTCCTGGCTGCCAAAGTTAAAGAGATGTAGATTAATAGTGTTGACAAAGGTAGTCTCAAAACAGCCTAGTTCAGACTCTATCCTGTGCTTCACCAACCCAGCTGCCATACCTCAGACTCCCAATTTATCCTGCCTACAAGAAGTGCAGGGGGTAAAAGATGGAGCAGAATATGAGGGAAAGGCAGACCAATGGTTGACCCACCTGGAGATCCATGCCGTGACAGGGAGTCCACCCCGGACACTACTGATACTTCGCTATATTTACAGACAGGAGTCTAGCATAGCTGTCATCAGAGAGGCTTCACCCAGAAACTATGGAAACTGATGCAAAGACCAACAGCCAAAAATTAAGTGGAACTTGGAATCCTGTTGAAAAGGTGGAGAAATGATTAAAGCGGCTAGAGGAGTCAAGGACAACACAAGAAAACCCAGAGAATCTACTAACCTGAGCTAATTGGGGGACTCATGAAGAATAATCCTATGGCTTTTAAGGAAACTGCCCAATACAATACTCATTAAGCACTTGAACACAGATCTTTCCTAATCTGCCCCCCAACACGTGTTCCTTTCTCGTAATAGATATCACACTTGTCTGAGATCACAAGCCTTGCTCTTCCTTGAACCCACACTCCTAAGTCTGTCCTTCGTTTCCATCCCCAGTACTTCTGTAGTTCAAGCCTTCCTAATGACCAACCTCAAAGCACCTGGCTTCTACCTCCAGCCTTAAACATCCAATTTCTTCTTGCAACCTTATCTCCCTATAGACTTAAAATATAAACCTTACAATTTTAATCCTGATTAAGAAGTAATTACAAGTTTATTTGCATTACTCGATAGAATGGACACCTCTTTCTAGAACAAATTCTTGTCTTGGAAATCCCACTTTTGCTTGCAATTCAAAAATCATTGTACGCAGAGCCTCCCTGCTGTGTGTGTGTGTGTGTGTGTGTGTGTGTGTGTGTGTGCGTGTGTGTGTGTGTGCGCGCGTGCATGCTCTCATTGAAAGTATATGTAGACATAGTTTCCCCACAAACAGCTGTACCTCCAATGGTCTAGTACTTGGAAAGTTTCTTGGTAGACAGACCTTAGATATGTCTGGAGAAAAAAAGGGGGTAACACTTGATTGAACCATGATTGTATTTTGCTAAAGCTAATGGGGGCAGTATTTTTGTACTGGTGAAATGTATGGACTTTGGAGTCAAACTCACTTATCCAGATCTTTGTGGATTTTGGATGTATTCGCTGTGTGATCAGAAGCAAATCACTTAGTTTAAGGCTACAGTTCTTTATTAGGAAAAACATGTTTAATGAGAATTTGCATGTAGAACATTGCAAGTGTTGAATAAGACAAAAAATAATTTTTGAGAAACAATAAAGTGTGTTTTTAATTTCAGCCCAGCTGATTCCAGAATCTCACAGGAGCAATACCCCGTTAATATTACTGCACACTGAAGTTTATTTTGGCTATTTCAGACTCAAGCTGTCTAAGGGGTACAAAAAGGACACCTTTTGTTGCTCAGTTTTCATACAATTCTATGTATGGCATATTAAACTCCGGATGGGTGTTTCGGTTTGAATGTAAAATAGCCCCACAGACTCATAGGTCTTAGCATTTGATTCCCAGCAGGTGGCAGCATTTTAAAGGTTGTCAGACCATCAGACTCTGGGTTTGAATCTGGTCTTCTGACTCTAAATGCTGCTCAAGACTTCACAGATATTTGTAGCAGTTGAATTTGAAAGCTGTCACTTCAACTAGAGCAACAGAGAGGGTTTTGGGAGAGAAAGAGTGAGCTGGAAGATGGCTGCCAAGCCAACAGAGGCTTGCAAGCGTGTTCATCGTATCTGATGTTCGGTGTTCTTGTATAAGCTTGATTGAAGCCGTGTTTCTGCTGAGATCATATTCCCAACTCATTTACATGTGTTTAGGAACACAATAAGAGGCCTGATGACACACCCATGACACCACAACCGCAACAGGCTTTAAGAGGTATAGTAGCAGAAGAACTGTTCAGGCAATGCTGATCTCTAGTAGTTGATGGTGAAAAAACTGGGCAATGACCTATACTGCCTTTGGAAAAGGTATGCAGTGACGTAAACTGTACCCTAAGATAATCGGCTCAGTCTAAGAGGAAATGAGCACTTTATTCATAACACTAGGAAGCACAAGCCACTTTGTTAGAACAACTTTCGTTTTCTAGAACGAGCCCACAGAAATCACCAATACTTTTTTTTTTTTTTTTTTGTAGTGTGGGGATGGACCCAGAGTCTGGTGCATGTGAGGCAATTGTTCTACCCCAGTATGTTTTAAATATGTACCATGGTCCTCTAATTTCCCTTTGAGCTTAGCTGGAAGCTATGCAGAGAATTCAACCTCTGGTGATATTGGTATCTTCGTATTAGATTTGAGCCCACTGTAGGCTCAAATACCATCTATGCCCTCCCATTTGCCCTGCCAAATAATCTATAAAAACTTTTGTTTGATATCCCTGAGTTGCATGTCATACTCTGGGGAGACCCATTTGAACTTAATCTCTCAATGGGAAGAACATTTTTTTCTCTATTAGACATTCATTCTTTGCGCTTAGCATCTGGATGTGCATTTAATGATCCTTTGACAAAAAGTAGGGTAGGCTGTTGAGACTTCTTGGTGTGCTGATGCATTTGTTGAATTTTGTAACATAGAAAAAGTTGAATCATTATGTTGCAACAATAAAAAATTCTATTTTTCAGCATATCATCTTGGTCATCCAGATTCTTAAAACACAAGGCTCAAGCCACTAATGTAAATAAATGGATTTGGCAGAACAAAATTACCCTGCGAGTAGCAATAAGAGAAGGAAGGGAAAGGGGGAGTGGTGGGGAAGCCACAATGGGAAGAGAACTGAACAATCCAAGTGAACAGGCGTGAACAGAAGCATTGTGTATAGAGCTGGCTGGTGTTCCAACAGCCCTGGAGATCCTTGGAGAAAGGTCCTACCGGAAGCATAAATGAAATAGGTATTTCTCCACATTTCTCATATCCTATTGCTGACCTTGTTCATAAAACATATAGGGCTTCAGATTACTCTTCAATTAAATTATATTATAGGAGATGTTAAAACAGTGGCTCTTGGAAACTCAGGAGAGAATCCACTGGCATCTCCCAAGACCTTGTCTCCCCATCATTTTTGATACCTGATTGTTAAAGGCAACTTAGAAAAGAGAGATCACTTGGAGTGAACCTTTCAAAGTTTATTATCCTGCCTGGCCTATGTCAGCACACATCAGCCACATGCTCACCTCACATAACAAACTCTTTGTAGTTGCCACTCGTGATGACAGCATCCACTGAAATCCTGAGATAGAATATGTCCCTCCCTTAATTTCTGTCAGATGTTTTGACAGTGCTAATAAAATTATTAGACCAGGGTTCCTCAGAGCATAAATTTAAACCCAGAAGTCTTTTTTTTTTCTTTCCATACTTAACCAAAACCTAGTGAAAAAAGTAAAATTCTTTGCAAAGTTTTACACCTTAAAAACCACTTAAGTGTATATTGATCCAAGCCCTATCTTGTCCCTATACGTGTTATGTGACTATAGTAATTTGTATTTCATTATTGGGATAGAATAATTCATTTATAACATGTCTATGTTCTACTTTGTTATTACATATAATATTGAAGTGATCATAGATCAAATAAATAATCAAATTGGCCATGATATTTAACTCCTATACAGTTTGATCCCAAATGTGCACATCAGTCATTAGGCTTCTGCAAGCAGCTAACTTTTTTCAGATAACTAATACAGACATGTGATATATCAATATAATAGCACACTGCTAATGTTAATTTATCACTTTAGTCAAAGTAAGCACAATATAAATGCATGTTTCACTAAGTATCCTACCCCTCTAAATGAAATAATGAAGTGAATTTTGTATTTCCAGCATGTATTAGTCAGAGTTCTCTAGAGTCACAGAACATATGGAATGTCTAAATTGAGGAAATTTATTGTGATGATGTATGGGCTGTAGTCTAACTAACCCAACAATGGGCAGCTGGGGATGGGAAGTCCAAGAGTCTAGTAGTTGCTCAGTCCCATGGGGCTAGTGGTTTCAGCTGCTCTTCTGTATAGATAGGTTCCAACAGATGTGCTGGCAAAGTAAATGCAAGCAAGCGAAGAAGAGTTTATCTTCCTTCTTCCAATGTCCTTATGTAGGTCTCCAGCAGAAGGTGTGACCCAGATTAAAGGTGCATACCACTATGCCTGGATCTGGGCCTTGCTTTGTTCCAGGCTAACCTTGAACTCAGAGATCATCTTGCCTCAGTTTCCTCGGATTAAAAGCATGCACTACCTTGCCTGGACCTAAGCTTTTCATAGCTACTATGCCCCAATATCTCCATGCCAAGATCCAGGTCAGAAATTTGTGTCTATCAGACTCAAGATCTGGATCACAGGTGAACCCTCCAATTCTGGATTGTGTTCATTCCTGATATAGTCAAGTTGACAACCAGTAATAGTCATTATACAGTGCAAACCTCAGCTCATCTATAGGAAAAATATGAGGAAGCAGATCAGGCTTTCTATACTGCTAATGCTTCTTGGTTGACTCCTGAGTGCCTAATGTGCCAGCTGACTTTGGCTGATCTTCTCTTATCTAGTCAACACCTGATCTTTTGTAGTTGATTAAACACTTAAAGGAGCAGAATAACTTATCCCAAGTCAACAGTTTACCAATGGTTGGACTAAGATTAAATTGGCTTTCTCCTTGACTCCTGCTACTGGTAACAGGAATTTCCATCAATATTTACATTTGTGTCTTATTTTAAGGCTTTTATTAATGGATTATTTCTGTAGCAAATGCTGCAGTTAATTAATATTGAGGGAAAGTCAATGTGTCAGGAGAGGTCTTTATTTTCATTTCAGCTATCATATTAACAGTGGCACTTCTGCTATCAAAAAAAGAAATAGGCACTGCAGAAGTTGAGAATGTCCAGTAAGCACAGGAACACTAGTATTGCAATTATTAAATAGAACAGAATGTTTGGATGTAAATTCACTGATATCTACCCATAGTCATATACCACCTACATCAGTACTTCTATTTCATCATACAGTGTGTGAAGATATAGGTGTCTACAGTACTAACTACAAGATTTTTACTCACATAAAAGAAAAAAATACCCAGGAAAGAGCATTTTTGTCAACAGGATTTTTTTTTAATTGTCATATAGTACTATACTAGAGGATGATGTGGTCATTATAAGATGTACCATAATGGGCATTCAGATATACACTTAGATTGGAAAGGGGGATCTAGAAAGTTGTACACAGAATAGCTCAATATATCATAAATATATGCATCTATATTCTTAAAAATATCTCAAAGTATGCATATAAAACCAACCTGGAATTATCACTGGTATACGGAGGGAAGGAGACATTGGCTTCTACTCTGTATTGTATTATATTATAAAGAGCATCGATTTATTTATACAGATGAAAATTATTTTGGACATATAAATTATGAAAGGATGTTGATGCTTAAAAGCTTAAGAACAAATTCCAGTGTCCCTTAATGATAAATAATTGGAGAGATTAAGGATTCAAGAGACCCACCTAAACATAATTAGGGTAATTTATAGCAAGCCTATGACGAAATCAAATTAAATGACAAGAAACTCAAAGCATTTCCACTAAAATTAAGAACAAGGCAAACTGTTCACTTTCTCCATATCTATTCAGTTTTGTACTTGAAGTTCTAGTAGGAAGAAAAAGACAACTGAATGATATAACGGGGATATAAATTGGAAAGGAAGAAATCAAAGTATCATTATTTGCAGATGATTTGATAGTATACATAAGCAAACCCTACTGAGTAGTTGCTTCAGCAAAGTGACTGGGTACAAAATTACCTGAAAAAGGATCGGTATCCCCCCCTACATACAAATGATAAATTGACTGAGAAAGAAGTCAGGGAAACACCACCTTTCACGTAGCCACAAGCAATATAAAATATCTTGGAGTAACTCTAATAAAGCAAATGGAAGACCTCTATGACAAGAACTTCAAGTCTTTGAAGAAACAAATTGGAGAAGATCTCCCCTGCTCATTGATCAATAAAATTAACGTAGTGAAACTGGCCTGATTACCAAATAAAATCACCTCATGAAATTTGAAAATTTGGTTGGAATTAGAAAATAAATCTTATGTTGAGACAAGAACAGAAGGGGTCATGTGAAGGGAATAGAGGAGAGTGTATAGGAGGAGACAGCTGGAATTGGGGGGCATTGGGGATGGGAACCTAGTACAGTGGATCCTAGTGAGAACTCCTAGTGCTAGAGAGTACAAAGTCTGAACTGGCCATCTTTTGTAGCGAGGCAAGGCTTCCAGTAGTGAGACTGGGTTAGATTTGGTTCAGTTCTTAACCAAGGAAGTCCCATGAAGATCCATAAACAATCTAGGCAGATGCTAGGTTGGAAGTTTGCTCCCTGAAAACTATCAGTGGGGCTCCATTGTGCTCAGCTCACTGAATGTAGAGTGGCCCATTGGATGTGTACATGGAGCCTTCACCCCGACATTCTAGTCTCTTTGGTGTGAAATGTTACTCTGAAGGCTATGGAAAGAGAAACCTGGAAACCAAAGAAGTCCCATAACCCTCTGTCTACAATCTTTCCTGCCTGCAAGATATACTGGGGCATTAGTGGCACAGAACCTGTGGGAGTGGCCAACCAATATTTGATTAAACTAGAGGCCCACACTATGAGAAGGAGCCCACCACCCGACACTGGCTGGCTGGCCACCCTGACAGCTGGATACCCTGGAGAAATATGGTAGAATCAAACACAGCTAGAAAAAATTTTAATGAACAGATTCTTAATAATATTCTGCTATACTCATAGATCAGTTACTTTTCCAATCATCGCCAGAGCGGCTTCCTCAGACAACAGATGGAAGGAAGTACAGAGACTCACTATCAGACATTATGTGAAGAGAAAGTCTTAATTGAAAGTCTCCACCAGGTCCCTTCCCTCGGAAACTGGGGAAACCCTATTGGAGAAGAGAGGAATGTCTGTAGGAGTCATAAGGGATGGAGACATGACCCATTGAATCAGCTAAGCAGGGCTCACATGGACTCACAGAGACTGAATGGCAAGCATGGAGTCTGCCTGATGCATATATGTTATAACTGTTAGCTTGATGTTTCTGTGAGACTCCTAACAGTGGTAACTCATGTATCTGTAACTCCTTTACCTGCTCTTGAGACTCTTTCCCTCCTATTGGTTTGCCTTGTCCAGCCTCTATATGACAGCTTCTGCCTTGTCTTATTGTATCTTGTTTTGTCCTTTTTATCTCTTCTCTTGGAGGCCTACTCTTTTCTGGAGAGGAAATGGAGGGATGTTGGATCTAGTGGAGAGGGCATAGGGAGGGAAGTGAAGAGGAATAGAAGGAGTAGTAACTACAGCTGGGATGTATATTGTGAGAGGTTCTGTTTTTAATAATAAAAAGCTTAAGAACATAATTTGGATCATTCATATTGCAACTCCATCCTACTTTACATTTCGATAAACCTGTCCATATATTTGTAGGGAGAATCTCTTATGTCTATATGGATATGGTACCTGTAAATAATGAAACTGATGGCCTATGACTTAGGCAGGAAATGGGGGTAGAACATCTGGGAGGCAGAAAGGATTCTGGGATAGTGCCAGGTGGGAGATTCACCCTAGAAGATGTGATGAGACAGATGCATGTTGCCTAGCCACAGGTAACCAAGCACACAGCAAAGTGTAGATTAAAATAAATGGGTTATTTTAAAAGTTATGATCTAGTCAGGGAAGAGACTAGCTATATGGCCAATGTATTTGTAAATATATTTTGAGCCTTAGTTTTAGGAGCATGAGTCTGGGAGGTACAACCAGACCAGACTTCTACAGCAGAGGGAAGAGAAACTGTAGTTGGGAAGTATTTTATGAGAGAAACTATTTGTAATAATAAAAAAAAAGCTTAAGAATATAAAATTTGGATCATACATTTTGCTTTTCTAGCTCCATTCTACCTCACATTCTGATAAACCAATCTATATATCCTGTCCTCTCCCAGTCATTACCAAAAACTAACTGTTTAACTAACCGATGTATTCATTGGTTTAAAAATAGAATTGTCTCCTGGTTGCTGCCGCCACAGAGAGCTCGTGGGCAGCACCCTACGAGCAAACTTGAGCCTCGGGACCACAGGTAAGACCAACTTTTCTGCTGCAAGAGACCTGCCTGGTGAACTCGGGACACACAGAGGCAGAATTCCTCTAGGACCGGGCACTTCCTGTGTTTACCGGGAATCCCACACCCGCGGATCCCGGCCCGCAGCAGCTCTCTGCTCCCAAAACCCGTGGGAGAGAGACCTCACCGCCTGGTCAGGTGGGCACTCCTGAGGCTGCAGAGCGGAAGAGACCACCAACACTGCCCATCCCTGCCCACATCCCTGGCCCAAGAGGAAACTATATAAGGCCTCTGGGTTCCCGTGGGGGAGGGCCCAGGAGCGGCAGGACCCCTGCGCCTGAGACACCACCAGAACCTGAAGGAAACAGACCGGATAAACAGTTCTCTGCACCCAAATCCCGTGGGAAGGAGAGCTAAACCTTCAGAGAGGCAGACACGCCTGGGAAACCAGAAGAGACTGCACTCTGCACACATCTCGGACGCCAGAGGAAAACACCAAACGCCATCTGGAACCCAGGTGCACTGAAGCTCCCGGAAAGGGCAGCGCAGATCTTCCTGGTTGCTGCCGCCTCAGAGAGCTCGAGGGCAGCACCCCGCGAGCGAACTTGAGCCTTGAGACCACAGGTAAGACCAACTTTTCTGCTGCAAGTGATCTGCCTGGTGAACTCAAGACACAGGCCCACAAGAACAGCTGAAGACCTGTAGAGAGGAAAAACTACACACCCGAAAGCAGAACACTCTGTCCCCATAACAGGCTGAAAGAAAACAGGAAAATGGGTCTACAGCACTCCTGACACACAGGCTTACAGGACACTCTAGCCACTGTCAGAAATAGCAGAACAAAGTAACACTAGAGATAATCTGATGGCGAGAGGCAAGCACAGGAACCCAAGCAACAGAAACCAAGACTACATGACATCATCGCCGAGCCCAATTCTCCCATCAAAACAAACATGGAATATCAAACACACCAGAAAAGCAAGATCTAGTTTCAAAATCATATTTGATCATGATGCTGGAGGACTTCAAGAAAGACGTGAAGAACTCCTTAGAGAACAAGTAGAAGCCTACATAGAGGAATCATAAAAATGCCTGAAAAGAATTCCAGGAAAACATAAATAAACAAGTAGAAGCCCGTAGGGAGGAGACACAAAAAATCCCTGAAAGAATTCCAGGAAAACACAATCAAACAGTTGAAGGAATTAAAAATGGAAATAGAAGCAATCAAGAAAGAACACATGGAAACAACCCTGGATATAGAAAACCAAAAAAGAAGAGACAAGGAGCTGTAGATACGAGCTTCACCAACAGAATACAAGAGATGGAAGAGAGAATCTCAGGAGCAGAAGATTCCATAGAAATCATTGACTCAACTGTCAAAGATAATGTAAAGCAGAAAAAGCTACTGGTTCAAAACATACAGGAAATCCAGGATTCAATGAGAAGATCAAACCTAAGGATAATAGGTATAGAAGAGAGTGAAGACTCCCAGCTCAAAGGACCAGTAAATATCTTCAACAAAATCATAGAAGAAAACTTCCCTAACCTAAAAAAAGAGATACACATAGGCATACAAGAAGCCTACAGAACTCCAAATAGATTGGACCAGAAAAGAAACACCTCCTGTCACATAATAGTCAAAACACCAAACGCACAAAATAAAGAAAGAATATTAAAAGCAGTAAGGGAAAAAGGTCAAGTAACATATAAAGGCAACCTATCAGAATCACACCAGACTTCTTGCCAGAAACTATGAAGGCCAGAAGATCCTGGACTGATGTCATACAGACCCTAAGAGAACACAAATGCCAGCCCACGTTACTGTATCTTGCAAAACTCTCAATTAACATAGATGGAGAAACCAAGATATTCCATGACAAAACCAAATTTACACAATATCTTTCTACAAATCCAGCACTACAAAAGGATAATAAATGGTAAAGCCCAACATAAGGAGGCAAGCTATACCCTAGAAGAAGCAAGAAACTAATCGTCTTGGCAACAAAACAAAAGAGAAGAAAAGCACACAAACATAACCTCACATCCAAATATGAATATAACAGGAAGCAATAATCACTATTCCTTAATATCTCTCAACATCAATGGCCTCAACTCCCCAATAAAAAGACATAGATTAACAAACTGGATACAGCGAGGACCCTGCATTCTGCTGCCTACAGGAAACACACCTCAGAGACAAAGACAGACACTACCTCAGAGTGAAAGGCTGGAAAACAACTTTCCAAGCAAATGGTCGGAAGAAGCAAGCTGGAGTAGCCATTCTAATATCAAATGAAGTCAATTTTCAACTAAAAGTCATCAAAAAAGATAAGGAAGGACACTTTATATTCATCAAAGGAAAAATCCACCAAGATGAACTCTCAACCCTAATTATCTATGCCCCAAATACAAGGGCACCTACATACGTAAAAGAAACCTTACTAAAGCTCAAAACACACATTGCATCTCACACAATAATAGTAGGAGACTTCAACACCCCACTCTCATCAATGGACAGATCATGGAAACAGAAATTAAACAGAGACGTAAACAGACTAAGAGAAGTCATGAGCCAAATGGACTTAACAGATATTTATAGAACATTCTATCCTAAAGCAAAAGGATATACCTTCTTCTCAGCTCTTCATGGTACTTTCTCCAAAATTGACCATATAATTGGTCAAAAAACGGGCCTCAACAGGTACAGAAAGATAGAAATAATCCCATGCGTGCTATCGGACCACCACGGCCTAAAGCTGGTCTTCAATAACAATAAGGGAAGAATGCCCACATACACGTGGAAAGTGAACAATGCTCTACTCAATGATAACCTGGTCAAGGAAGAAATAAAGAAAGAAAATAAAAACTTTTTAGAATTTAATGAAAATGAAGGTACAACATACCCAAACTTATGGGACACAATGAAAGCTGTGCTAAGAGGAAAACTCATAGCGCTGAGTGCCTGCAGAAAGAAACAGGAAAGAGCATATGTCAGCAGCTTGACAGCACACCTAAAAGCTCTAGAACAAAAAGAAGCAAATACACCCAGGAGGAGTAGAAGGCAGGAAATAATCAAACTCAGAGCTGAAATCAACCAAGTAGAAACAAAAAGGACCATAGAAAGAATCAACAGAACAAAAAGTTGGTTCTTTGAGAAAATCAACAAGATAGATAAACCCCTAGCCAGACTAACGAGAGGACACAGAGAGTGTGTCCAAATTAACAAAATCAGAAATGAAAAGGGAGACATAACTACAGATTCAGAGGAAATTCAAAAAATCATCAGATCTTATTATAAAAAGCCTATATTCAACAAAACTTGAAAATCTGCAGGAAATGGACAATTTCTAGACAGATACCAGGTACCGAAGTTAAATCAGGAACAGATAAACCAGTTAAACAACCCCATAACTCCTAAGGAAATAGAAGCAGTCATTAAAGGTCTCCCAACCAAAAAAGAGCCCAGGTCCAGACGGGTTTAGTGCAGAATTCTATCAGACCTTCATAGGAGACCTCCATACCAATATTATCCAAACTATTCCACAAAATTGAAACAGATGGAGCACTACCAATTCCTTCTATGAAGCCACAATTACTCTTATACCTAAACCACACAAAGACCCAACAAAGAAAGAGAACTTCAGACCAATTTCCCTTATGAACATTGACGCAAAAATACTCAACAAAATTCTGGCAAACCGAATCCAAGAGCACATCAAAACAATCATCTACCATGATCAAGTAGGCTTCATCCCAGGCATGCAGGGATGGTTTAATATACGGAAAACCATCAACGTGATCCATTATATAAACAAACTGAAAGAACAAAACCACATGATCATTTCATTAGATGCTGAGAAAGCATTTGACAAAATTCAACACCCCTTCATGATAAAAGTCCTGGAAAGAATAGGAATACAAGGCCCATACCTAAACATAGTAAAAGCCATATACAGCAAACCAGTGGCTAACATTAAACTAAATGGAGAGAAACTTGAAGCAATCCCACTAAAATCAGGGACTAGACAAGGCTGCCCTCTCTCCCTACTTATTCAATATAGTTCTTGAAGTTCTAGCCAGAGCAATCAGACAACAAAAAGGAGGTCAAGGGATACAGATCGAAAAGAAGAAGTCAAAATATCACTATTTGCAGATGATATGATAGTATATTTAAGTGATCCCAAAAGTTCCACCAGAGAACTACTAAAGCTGATAAACAACTTCAGCAAAGTGGCTGGGTATAAAATTAACTCAAATAAATCAGTAGCCTTCTCTACACAAAAGAGAAACAAGCCGAGAAAGAAATTAGGAAACGACACCTTCATAATAGACCCAAATAACATAAAGTACCTCGGTGTGACTTTAACCAAGCAAGTAAAAGATCTGTACAATAAGAACTTCAAGACACTGAAGAAAGAAATTGAAGAAGACCTCAGAAGGTGGGAAAGATCTCCCATGCTCATGGATTGGCAGGATTAATATAGTAAAATGGCCATTTTACCAAAAGCGATCTACAGATTCAATGCAATCCCCATCAAAATACCAATCCAATTCTTCAAAGAGTTAGACAGAACAATTTGCAAATTCATCTGGAATAACAAAAAACCCAGGATAGCTAAAACTATCCTCAACAATAAAAGGACTTCAGGGGAATCACTATCCCTGAACTCAAGCAGTATTACAGAGCAATAGTGATAAAAACTGCATGGTATTGGTACAGAGACAGACAGATAGACCAATGGAACAGAATTGAAGACCCAGAAATGAATCCACACACCTATGGTCACTTGATTTTTGACAAAGGAGCCAAATCCATCCAATGGAAAAAAGATAGCATTTTCAGCAAATGGTGCTGGTTCAACTGGAGGTCAACATGTAGAAGAATGCAGATCGATCCATGCTTATCACCCTGTACAAAGCTTAAGTCCAAGTGGATCAAGGACCTCCACATCAAACCAGACACACTCAAACTAATAGAAGAAAAAAAAACTAGGAAGCATCTGGAACACATGGGCACTGGAAAAATTTCCTGAACAAAACACCAATGGCTTATGCTCTAAGATCAAGAATCGACAAATGGGATCTCATAAAAAACTGCAAAGCTTCTGTAAGGCAAAGGACTCTGTGGTTAGGACAAAACGGCAACCAACAGATTGGGAAAAGATCTTTACCAATCCTACAACAGATAGAGGCCTTATATCCAAAATATACAAAGAACTCAAAAGTTAGACCGTAGGGAGACAAATAACCCTATTAAAAAATGGGGTTGGAGCTTAACAAAGAATTCACAGCTGAGGAATGCCGAATGGCTGAGAAACACCCTAAAGAAATGTTCAACATCTTTAGTCATCAGGAAATGCAAATCAAAACAACCCTGAGATTTCACCTCACACCAGTGAGAATGGCTAAGATCAAAAACTCAGGTGACAGCAAATGCTGGCGAGGATGTGGAGAAAGAGGAACACTCCTCCATTGTTGGTGGGATTGCAGACTGGTACAACCATTCTGGAAATCAGTCTGGAGGTTCCTCAGAAAATTGGACATTAAACTGCCTGAGGATCCAGCTATACCTCTCTTGGGCATATACCCAAAAGATGCCCCAACATATAAAAAAGACACGTGCTCCACTATGTTCATCGCAGCCTTATTTATAATAGCCAGAAGCTGGAAAGAACCCAGATGCCCTTCAACAGAGGAATGGATACAGAAAATGTGGTATATCTACACAATGGAATATTACTCAGCTATCAAAAACAACGAGTTTATGAAATTTGTAGGCAAATGGTTGGAACTGGAAAATATCATCCTGAGTGAGCTAACCCAATCACAGAAAGACATACATGGTATGCACTCATTGATAAGTGGCTATTAGCCCAAATGCCTGAATTACCCTAGATGCCTAGAACAAATGAAACTCAAGACGGATGATCAAAATGTGAATGCTTCACTCCTTCTTTAAAAGGGGAACAAGAATACCCTTGGCAGGGAAGAGAGAGGCAAAGATTAAAACAGAGACTGAAGGAACATCCATTCAGAGCCTGCCCCACATGTGGCCCATATATATACAGCCACCCAATTAGACAAGATGGATGAAGCAAAGAAGTGCAGAAGTGTAGATCGCTCCTGAGAGACACAGCCAGAATACAGCAAATACAGAGGCGAATGTCAGCAGCAAACCTCTGAACTGAGAATAGGACCCCCGTTGAAGGAATCAGAGAAAGAACTGGAAGAGCTTGAAGGGCTCGAGACCCTATATGTACAACAATGCCAAGCCACCAGAGCTTCCAGGACTAAGCCACTACCTAAAGACTATACATGGACTGACCCTGGACTCTGACCTCATAGGTAGCAATGAATATCCTAGTAAGAGCACCAGTGGAAGGGAAGCCCTGGGTCCTGCTAAGACTGAACCCCAGTGAACTAGACTGTTGGGGGGAGGGCAGCAATGGGGGAGGGTGGGGAGGGAACCCCTTAAGGAAGGGGGGAGGGAAGGGGATGTTGCCGAAACCGGAAAGGGAATAACACTGAAATGTATATAAGAAATATTCAAGTTGGCAAAAAAAAAAAAAAAAAAGAAAAGAAAAAAAAAGAAAATGAATCCATAAAATCTGGCTTCGGGCCAGCCTGTAAAGCACTTTCTTAGTGATTGATATCGATGGGTCCAGCACACTGTGGGTAGTACCACCTCTGAACTCATGGTCCTGGATTCCATAAGAAAGCAGGCTGAGCAAGCCAAGCCATATGGACAGTTTGTGTGAGATGCTCATGCATATGCAGGTACATACACGTGTGTAGAGTGCATGCACAAGTGTGTAAATGTGTGGGTAAGCCAGAGGATAACAAGTGACCTTCCTCATACATTACATGGAGTTCTCCATAAAAGAAAAAAAAAATAAAGCAATGACAGACTATTGAGAATACACCAATTTATAGTTAGTTATTTTATTCAGTTTTCATTCTCTTTAAACAAAAAAAATAATCTCTAAGTTCAGTAGCCTTGCTTGCAATCAGTCTTTGGTGGAAGAGTATATAATTTGTCTTTGAAACTCAAAAATAGAATCTTGATTATTAAAATTGAATTGCTTTTGCAAAATAGAATCACATTCATAATCCCAAATTACCGAGGCCTGCAAAAAAATAATATAGCAAATGCTCTGGATAGAGAAAACTAAGGAGTACTGACTAGCATCTTCCACGGAAAAACAAAAATATCATGTGGTAGATGGAGCAAGATGTGAGCAAGTGTTGTCATAAGGAGGAGGCCTTTGCCAGGTAGGAGGTAGAATGCTGAGTTGGGTCCTACCGTGGCGTTTATACAAACATTGTCACCCATGCACACATTCACATCTTGTATACTTCGCATATCAGATGTCTCCTCACATGTCGTGTTGCTAAAACAGCTGCAGTTAAAATGTTCAGAAAAGTAGTTCAAGTCTCTAAGCTCGGGCCTGCCAAGAACTTCATACTTTCCATCTTCTGTTACATTAATAGAAAAACTACTTGGATCCAAGTGAAGATATGCATCTGAACTTTCTGTTTTTCTCGAACACATGCCTTTCTCCTTACAAAGTGTTTGACTGCACATTTTGGCTGCTAGGGTGACATTGAGTATGTATGGATTCAGGGTTGTCTTCATGTATTGACGTAGGATTGGGCAACCTGCCTGTAAAATAATAAGACAGTCAGCATAATAAAGCACAAGTTCTTCTATGAACAGATATAATATAGTAAGTAACTCTTAAGGACGAATGAAACATTTGACTTACCAAGTGATAGGACATACTTCTTCTCTTTAACAAGCAACTAGTTTGTAATGTGTAAGCTTATTGGGCTACTGAAGAATTGATTAGTTGAGGTTTAAGTTATCCTAGCCTTCATTTTCCCCAATAATTCATAAATTAATCAAAGGAATAGAGTGTTATAGCTGTTAAGACTATGGGCTTTGAGGTTAACTTGTCCGATAATAGTACCACCTTCATTAATGACCATGTCTGCCAACCTAGGGTATCTCACAACCTTTCTAAATCTTAGTTTGTTATCTGGATCACTTCAGAAAAACTAGTTATTTGGTTCCATCACTTGTAAATTAGTGATGATTTTGAAACCTGCCTCACAGAGTTATTGTGAAGATAAGTTATAAATAGGTATAGTATCTACCACATCCTCAGTTAACTCTCAGTCATAGAGAGTTGAAACAAAAACTCTTGTCAGATGAATTTATATATCATTATATATAGCTCCAAGACTGATGGCTAAAATGATATAGAGTCAAGCATGTATAATGACAATTCTTTGACAAACTGTAAATTACAGTGATAAGAAGCAGAAGTAATCCATCTTAACAGTACTGTGTTCTAAAACTTGAATATTAGCCTTTAAAATAAATTGAAGACAGTCATAGTCTCTAACGATGAAAAGTTCTACTAAATGGGCTGACTGTGGTAGCACATTGCCAAAAAACTGATAGAGAATCCTGGCAGCTCTGATTTGAATCTACATTTGCTATTTTCTTTGAGCTGACATTCTATTGTTAGTCAGTAATCTCCTGGCAAATATATCTGCCCTCTAGTCCCTAGAGAACCTTCTATCAGGAGTTCAAGATCAACCTCAGCAACATAGCAAATAATGGCCAACCAACATATGCTACATAAAACTATGAAAACATACATAGAAGGAACATTATGTAGACTAAGTGGGTTATATTTAGAAATATGTGTGTGTGTCAACAATTAATTGGAAAAATAGATCATTAATATTAACGAATGGGAAGGGGTATTTGGGAAGTTTTGCAGGGAAAAAAGGGAAGGTTGAAATAGAATTATAACAATCTAAGAAATCTACATACTTTTTTATATCTATATAGATTTTGTGTATATATATAATCTAAAATAAATAAGTAAATAAAAAATGAATCACTACTACTAACTTTATAACAGAAGATCCAGAACCTTAAAAAGCCCAAGACCTCTAGAAGACAGAAATGACCCTCAGTCAACCATCATCAGTCAGGCAAACAAAAAGACAAGGGTTAAACAAAAGGCATACTAGAGAAAGATGATTTGATGATAGTTTTATATGTACATTATGGAAAGATATACACTTTCAATCTAAAAAATACTATATAATTATACCTACAATGTTACCAAGCAATTACACTAAATGCAGAGTTAGGAACTGAGAACACTCCTGTTTTATAGCATAAGCATATAAAGTGAGTAGCATCTATTCTAGAGTGTTCAACCCGTGCAGATACAACAGATATATACAACCTCAGGCATTCAGGTACACATGAAGTAAAACAGCTGGCATATTTTGAGCATTAGTTATTTTGGGTTTTAACACAATGTATTTTATTGTGACTTTTTTTTTTCATTCTTTTTTTTTCTTTTTTTTTTCCAGAGCTGGGGACCGAACCCAGGGCCTTGCGCTTGCTAGGCAAGCGCTCTATCACTGAGCTAAATCCCCAACCCCTTATTGTGACTTTTTATTCATTAATTTTAATAATGATGACTCACAAAAATTCCTGAATATTAAATATTCAAGTTTTCTATAAGATAAGGCTGGCTATTTCTCACCACTGGAAGACAAATACATTTTCTACTTCATAATAAGAGATGCAGCACAACTCGATTTGGCAAATTCTGAGCACCTACTGTTTGCCCACGAGAGTACTTAACATAGACAGTACTTAACAGAATACTTTTCTTAACACCATCTCCAAAGGATAAAATTATTTCATCTACTTCCAACCAATTCAACTTACCGAACGTTGTGCTAAAGACATAGCATCCCATATTATAATTCCAGAGGTACCCTGGGCAACAATTTCACCAATTGTATTCACAAGATCATCCTGGCAAAGGTTATAAGAGTTAGCAGGAAGTAACAATGGAATCATTCACACAGGACAACATCAACAAAGCAAGCATGTTAATCCAACAATAATACTTTAAATATTTTTGCACCCTTTAAATCTGTTTTTAATATTTTTTAACTTACTCACTTTACATCCCGCTGACTGTTCCCTCCTGGTCACCACCTCCTGGTCACCTCCTCCTACCCTTCCCCCATTCCCTTTTCTCCTTATATTCTGAGCAGGTGTGGCCCTCCACACACCATAGTACTTCAAGTCTCTGCCAGGCTAGGTGCTTCCTCTCCCACTGAGATCAGACAAGGCAGCCCAGCTAGAAGAACATATCCCACGTACAGGCAACACCTTTTGGGACGGCTCCTGTTCCAGTTGTTTGGGACCTACATGAAGACCAAGCTGCACATCTGCTATATATATATGTGGAGAGACCTAGGTCCAGCCCTATATGTTCTTGAGTTGGTGGATCTGACTCTTTGGGCTTTCTTTACTATTTTAAAGGGGAAAAAAAGGCTATTATCATAATTACTTCTACTGGCAATATCCATGAAATAAAAACAAAAGTTAAAATGTCTATATTTTATGATTCTCCATGGTCTCTAACAGGTCATATAATTACAATAAGCACTAAAAATGTAGTAATTCTACCTCTTTTGGAGACCATACTGATTACATTCTGAACTATATGTCCTTTAAAAACATTAATTTCCAGTAAACATCATGTATAAATACATCAAGAATCATTTGTTTACCTCTAGAAGGTATTCAGAGACTTGATCAGTGAAAACAAGACGGATATAGACAAAAATTGGAACTGGATTCGTTTCATCCGAAACTTTGGACACTCTGACAGATTCTAAAACTCGGTAGCGGACATAAAGGGTTGCTTTTCGACTCGACTTCAAGTCTTTCTTCAAATAGACAGATGGGTAAAGGCCCGTGCTTTCTTTCCATAGCCAGTCAAGATCATCATTTCGTTTCTTTTCCACATCAGGGCATTGGCCATCATAGTTATCGACTTCAAATTTATTGTTATAACAATCAGGAAATAGATAATAACCCCATAAGTGCTTTGGTCGAATATGTTTCCCCAATTTTAAAGTCCCTTCCATAAACTGTTTAGCTGCCCCTTCAAATTGTGCTTTGGCTCTCACAGTAGCTTCTGTGATATTAATTGCTGGAACAGCTTTCTGGACCAATTCAATAGACTTATTCCTGTAAATATCCTTAGGTGTCCAGTTTCTCAACCAGGTAGGCCTCCATTCTTCCCAGTCAATGATAGCTAAACCCAGTTTGTCTGTTGGTATGTAACGCTCTACGTCTTGCTTAGCTTTCACCAAATGATTTTTCAAATTCCCCTTCTGAGGTATTCCTCCATGATGTTCTCTTTGCTGTGCATCTATGTGAGGATAGTTACCAAGTCGATCAACATAAAATAATGTGACAGGCTGCCCTATGGCAGTTTTCCGGGGGCTTCCGATTAAAGAGAAGAAGCTCAGATCTATTGGTTCAGTAACGTTTCCTACACAAGCTTCAGTTGGAACATTCCAGACCCAAACGAAAGTTGTATCTGACAGAATTGGTGCTGCCCTATAATCCACAGTCAAGGAATATGGAATGAAAAGAAAGATTAACACTGTTTGGAATGTGCCCCCAGACTCAGCAAAGCTCCTCCAAAAGAGGCACTTAAATTGCAACTCTCCCATTACGGAGAATAATTACTATGTAAGCACTTATTTCTTATATACTTCGGTCACTCCCGAATTTGATGCAATAGATTAGAAGGATTGTGACATGAGGCCACTGTGGGAGAATAAAGTATGTGACTAATTTACACAGAAGATTCTTCTTCTTGTGTTACATTTCAGGAATATCTTGCGGCAAGTTAAAACATCCAGAACTGAAAAAAAAAAAAAAAAAGACAAATATGAAATTCTCTGTAGTCACGTGAGAGCTTTAGCAATTCCAATTTATGCAAGGAGTTTAAATTAATTTCAAAAGGTAGAAGGCTTTATTTGAAGTATTTAAAGCAATAAGTTTTTTCCCTTGTGATGATAAACTTCTGTAATAGTCAACACTTATCTTCCAAAATCATTCCTGATCCCACAGAAAACTGAATGTATTTATTTTTCTTACTTCATTTCCAGATATATAGGGTATGTTATCTATCAATATTTTAGAAAATACCAGTTAAAGGGATGTAAATTTGTATTTACTGTTTGTGAAAAACCACTCTGTCGTGATCTGCCAATTTTTTAAAACAACCTTTCACAGAATTTGAAGAAAAATACTTTTTTTATAGTTCTTTTATGACTGTGTATGTGAATGTGAGGGTGGTATTGGGAAATGAGCCTAAGTCCTTGCATATGCTAGGAAAACATTCAAATGAGTTAAATTTCCAGTAATGTGTTTGTTTGATCATCCATTGACTCATTTATTAGGTCATGGTATTGTTAAGTTCCCTGGATATCCTGGAACTCATAATCCTTGTACCTCAGCCTCTCAAATCCCTAGGATTATTTGTCTACCACCATCCCTGTTTTTTTTTTTTTTTTTTTTTTTCTTTTTTATTTTTTTTAATGATGTGGACCTCAACCATCACTGTTTCTAATGCTTGTTCTTTCTTCCCACTTTATTATTACTCTTCTGTCAGGGACAGTACAAGAGAGAGGAAAAGTCATTTTTCCCCACAAGTAATATAATAATTGAATATAAGTTTATTATCCCCTTAGGATACTGCCAAATCAAATCTTACAAAGATGTCCTCTCACTGTTAAAATTAACAAATGACTCTTGATTGACTCTAAACTTGTTAAATAAAAATATGAGAGGAATTCTGATCTTTAAATACTGTTTCAGAAAGCAAGACTGTGTTGTCATTCTGATGGATGACACCGAAGTGTGACAGCAATGAAATGGTCTGAGGTAAGAATCAGAGATTAAAACAGAGGGAGGTTCTACATTAGTTAAATTATCCCTTAATCTTGCCCACAAGAGACTATTACTTTGTTTTGTCTTAACCTCAACAAAGATCATATGTTTCATGTGGACAAAGAATGGAACAATGAAGTAACCTCTTTGGCAGGAGTGCTTAATCAGCTCCTGAACCTGAGAACCCTTGTGGATGAATCTAACTAGAAGACCATTACATACATACATACATACATACATACATACATACATACATACATACATAGGAAAGTAATAGTAAGTCCCACCCTTTGTACTTTTTCAAAATTGAAAGTCACAACTATATGTCATGTTCCTACCAAAATTCATTTTCATAGCTCTTAATGAGCACATGTGGAAAAATGAATAACAGAAGTAGATTTAAGTAGAGTGAGGATAAGTTAGGACAGAATGGGATAGAGTACCAAGCACCAGTGCAGTGAATAAATAAGAGGCTGTAATCATATGGGCACTTTCAGTGATCCTGTGTTAGGAAAACAAAGAATCCATTAACTCCCACTCTCATGTCACATCCAACACAGAAGACTTCTGTGACCTTAAAAAGTGTGAAGGTCTCTCTTTACCTACAAACCATGAGTTCTAAGACAGACAACAATTAGGTATTCTCAAACCCAATGTAACTCTGACCCTGTAGATCCTCAGACGCAGAGCTTCTGTGCTAATAGCTCAGTACAGAATTTCTTTTCCCCCATCAAGAGGCAGTCACAGAATGCAGGTGATTTTGACCAACTCGGTAAAACATTAAGTTTCCCACAGCTCTCTCTCTGGGCTTTCTTACTTTCCTTAAACACAGAACTTCAGGCAACAGATTTAGTAGATTGTCATAAGTGATGCTGCAAAGTCCAAGAGTAGGGAGATACATAGGATCAATTGGTAAGAGAAGCCGGTCAAAGCTTCATACTTTCCCAAGTGAACCTCCATTCAAGAATCTTCACAAGGTCCTCTATGACCTGAGAATTCCCAAATTCTATCAAAGTTTGATAGTGACTTTATGGCATAGGCATGGTGGAAGCATTGATAATAACTATTTAAAATGAGATTAGACCAAAAAAAGAGCTAATAATTACCTATAAACTGATACTCTCCTTTATCTCTTGGTGGAACTCAATCTCATCATACTTGGTATGGAACAACAGCTTTGGAAAAAAGTCTTATCTTTCTCTATTAAAGAAGGGGAATTCTTGGAATATATGACACAATTTATATACAACAATGTCATAGTTAGATATTATTTTGTTTATACTGACTACAAGTGAATGTATATGTATGTACAGTATAAACCAGTTAGATAGACAATATTTTTGGAACTTGAAACATTTGAATGTGCATCCTAAAATAAAAAGCCACTCTAATTAATTGTGCACAGGCAGGTTATTTATTGTCTTCAACTTAATCTCTTTAACAACCAGAAACTCTTATCTGAGTATTTCTTAACTAATATCTGTAATACCCATACTGCACAAAGCAATTGAATTTTCTAGGTAGAACCAAGAGGCATACAGTTAGACTCAATTCTCAGTCAGTTTACTCAAAATTTGCAACCTTGCTGCATTTTACACGTTTTCCTTTACATATTTAACTACAATATATAGCTTATACAGGTGAGCAGTGGTGGCACACACCTTTAAGCTCAGCACTTGGGAGCCAGAGGCCAGCAGATCTCTGTGAGTTCAAGGCCAGCTTCACAGAGCAAGTTCCAAGACAACTAGAGCTACACAGAGAAACCCTATCTTGAAAAACCATACTCTACATATACTATATATTATATGTAAAATATATAAAAACTAAATAATATATAAAATATATAAGTACATAAAATACATAAAAACCACATTATATATATAATCCATATATAATATATATCTATAAACCTATATAGTTTTTATAATCTACTATACATGGATTATCCATATAATATATTCATATATTATATGTATATATAATATATGAATTATAAAGAACTATATATATGGATTACATATAATCCATATATAAATATATATATGGATTACAAAAAACTATATATAAGGTCCCTTATGATATTATAAGAATATATATAAATCTCTTGGGGTAAGAGTTTTAAAGAAATTCATAATACAACATCCTAAAACATAGTGATATGGCATTTTAAGCTAATGAAAATTGATTGAATGCATGTGAAAAGGGCTTTCTGATCTATCCCAGAACAAAATAGCTATCATAATGAGGCTATCTTCTTTGTACTAAGAATATGTCTCATAAGTTGAGACTGGGTGACTGTTAAAGTGAACCAGTACTAACAAACATACTTCATGTCCTATATTGTCAAATAGTTTCTACATATGCCTTCTGGTCATATGCCACACATTCCTTCCTTTAGAAATTTTCACTGGTTTCATTTGTTCTTCATAATGAATCTTTCTTTAAAAACCTATTAGGATCTTAGTTGTAGATATTTCTTTTTTTTTTTTCATCTTTATTAACTTGGGTATTTCTTATTTACATTTCCATTGTTATTCTCTTTCCTGGTTTCTGGGCCAACATCCCCCTAACCCCTCCCCCTCCCCTTCTCTATGGGTGTTCCCCTCCCCATCCTCCCCCCATTAGATATTAGATATTAGATATTAGAGCAGTGTCTCTCAAGTATTTTAGCAAACCTTTATCTCAAAAAAAAATCATTATCATTCATAATAATAGCAAACTTATAGTTATTAAATAGCAACAAAAATATTTTTTAGGGTTGCAAGTCCCCATAACATGAGAAACTGAATTGAAGGGCTGTAGCATTAAGAAAGATGAGAACCACTGCTTTACAGGTTTTTTTTTATAGAGTTTCCTATGTATGTGAAAAATACTGAGGAATGTTTAGACTTCCTCCTATTTACCTATCAGTAAATCAAGTTATCATGATCCACATATACAGAATTTCAGAGACAAGATAAAGCTTCTTTCTTTTGCTTTGGGTCTAACAAAATGAGTTACCACTGCCTAAGACAGACTGCTTACTCCACAAGTTACAGGTAACACTTGGAGACACAGAGTCAGCAAAAGGCAGGATGCTATTACTACATCAGACTCCCAGAGCTCTGCCTGTAGAGTATGGACAACTAAAGCAAAGCTGTTACTGAAGGGGGCTTACTTGCTGAAGAGGAACCCTCTCCCCTTGTTCTATCTCATCTGCACTTTTAGAGTCTGTCATGTTGGTATTAGCACCTAGAAACCTATGAATTTCTAATCTCTTCTGACATTCCAATCACACATGGACATTAAATTGCTATGATGTTTCAAACCATGGTAGGCTAAGGTATAAAAGGCAATTGATTCTACCCTAGCATTCACACTGGGACCAAATTTCTTCACTATTCATCATTTATGAATATCACTACATTTCTTGTAATCAACGCACCTGAGAGAATCCCCAATTCTCCCAGTGCTGTAAAGACACACTACTTGATTTTATAGACTTATCTTCTATCCTTGGCAATTCCTACTCTTTGTTTGCTCTCTGGATGTTTGATAGATGGAATAAATATAAATTCAGATAACCATGCTTCCATTATGTCAGTGAAATATTTTAGAAATTGATATCATTCCTTACTTTGACATTGTTTATGGATTGAATTTGTCTAAAGGACTCACTTTTGCCATGTATAAAACACTTGTACCAAAATCATCTGTGATATTCATATTAGTTTTCTGTCCTATAACAATGTCAAGAATTGTGACAAATAGAACATAATATCTTAAATATAGAAATAAGCTTATATTAAAAACTCAGTTAGTTGTACTTAGATGATCTAGGGGATTGATTACATTGATCCTTATAAAACTCTGAATTTCAATTATGAGGCATAAATAAAAATTTTCTAGGATAGATTTAAAGAGATCTTTTAATTAACAGTATCTTTGAATTTTGAGTTCCTGAGTTAAATGAATTTTTAAGGGATTTAAATGGATAATTTGACACTACCACTTACAAATTATGAGAACTGAAACACAGTAGGGGAATATCATCAGTTAGAAAAATATACCTTCCATTGAGTGACAATTTTCATCACTTTCACCTAAAAAAATGAATATCAAGAAATTTATAATAAAGCACGTATACTATTACCTTGCTGGAAACTTAGAATCACTTGCCTACCATCTGCATCTCCATCATAACAAAAGAAAATCTTAATTCATGTGAGTTATGGTCAACCTAAATCTACTCAAGCGCTCCTAGAACAAGGCAAGGTCTACAGAGGACTTTATAGGTTGGATGTCATGCAAATTCCAAGGTTCTAGAAGCAGATGACATCACAAAGTGAATTGATTCTCCCAAGTTCACAGACCACCCCTTTCCCCACTTCCTTCAATTCTCCCATCCCAACAAAAGTTTTAAGGTTCTCTCCTTTCCTATGAAGTCTGACTGATAACTACTTTTCTCAATTTAGTCAGCTTTCAAACATATGACTCTCCTTCTAACTGTATTGTTCTCTGAATCAATCACAAAAATCACACAACCCAAGCCCATGTCATATAAACTAATCCCTCTGATAGAAATTGCAGCATGTAGGTAGCATGAAACATTATGTAATTAGCTTTCATCCCTACAATTCGTACTAGATACAGTGAGCATCTAGTAGAACTACTGTTAAATGGTTGGTTGAAACTGGATAGCATTTGTGATCAGAGAGTAGCATCCTGCTACCTTTCCTTCTGTTGAAATCTTCATGCCTAGAAAAATCTCCAGTGAAACATATCTGTTTCCTGTTCATAAGATGACAGTGGAAGATTATGTTTTGCTTTTATGGAATATAGACTTGACTTTTCTAGTTCACAAAGCAGGACACTAATGCAATTAAAACCCTATGATTGTTTCACGGGCTATACTTCAAATTCTTGATTAAGACCCAAGTTCTTCTAAAGTGTACTTATTATGTCTTGACTAAACATACAGATACATCATGCAACTCATATAACATGAAATAATTTAGCTATCCTACTGACTAGGCTGCCTAATACTAAAATACATACATTAAAAGATCAAAGCTCTGGAGTTGGCCAGAGAGGTAGCTCGCCTTACCTATTTTTCTTCTATTAATCTGCCTTCTTTCCATTCAATTCCTAGATGTAGAACCTTAAACGGGTATAAAATTATACTTATTTCTCCTCTCTTATAACCGACACATAGAAAGTGCTGAATAAATCTAATAAACAATAATAAATCTAATAAAACAATAAATCATTATATTGTTAGTAAGAGTGTCCCTTGCCCCTACCATCTTCTATATATAAGACAGTACCATGAATGAAAAATAAAACTTCCTCTTCTGTATAACAAAGGACACTATCATTATCACAAAGTGGCAGGACACAGAATGGGAAAAGATCTATACCCATTGCACATCCAGTGGAGGATCTCTGCCTTGCTCAACATTCATCAGAGAATGTTCTTCTTGTAGTAGACAGGAAGACCCATAGAGATTTATGGAACACTCAGTCTTAATGGGACGTCTCCATCAAAAATCCTTCCCCTCAAGGATAAAAGAGCTGCGTGTAAGAAGAGATGGAAAGATTATAAGAGCCAGAGGGGATGAGATGACTCCAAGGAAATAGTGTCTTCCAGATACAACAGGACAGACAAACATAGGAATCCATAAAGACTATGGGAGCATCGCATAGGGCCTGTACATGTTCAAGCCAGATAGGGTCCAAGTACTAAGGAAGGGGAGTAGAAATGGGCTCCCACCCCTAACTGAGAAGCTATCTCCAATTAACATGAGGAAGGCTTAGTTTTTGCCAATGCAGTCTCACTAGGTATATCCAACCCACTTCAAGGTAGGCCCCATGACCAGCAATAGATACCCAACACTAAACAAATTTCAAACAATTTTTGTAGACTTTGAGTTTCAAATTCCTTTATTTGGACATTTTTTTATATTATTGATCTTTTGCTTATATATTTTGATTTTGGTTTTAGTGGGCTCCGGGTTTTTTTGTTTTGTTTTTTCTTTATGTGTGTGTGTGTGTGTGTTGTTGTTGTTGTTGTTGTTGTTGTTGTTGTTGTTGTTAGTTTGAAGGTTTTTCACTCTTCTGTTTTTTAAAGAGAGGAAGAAAAAGAGACGGTATGAAGTTAGGTATGTGAGAAAGATCTGGGAGGAGTTGGAGGGGGAAGTGACAGCAGAATACACTATGTAAAAAGAACTATTTTTGATAAAAATAAATAAATATAGTTAAATAATAAAATTAATTTTAAAAAAGTAAAGCCTACTCAGGAATTTTTTATAAGTTAATCTTTGAACTTAATCCATTAAGAATTTGTTTTGATAGAAATTAACATTTCAGGAAATGTATGCCACAGGAGAACAGATCTGATGAGGTTAGGCCCTACTCATGGTTCTGAGATCTGATGAGGTTGAGCCCTAATCATGGTTCTGAGAACCATACTTTGTGGTCCTCAGAGGCAACCTTATGAGGAAGATATAATGGATCAGGACTTGTTCAACACATCAGACTGACTCAACCTTTGTATGGATTACATTCATTTGGCTACTCGGCAACTTTGAGAGGGAACATAAGAGGGAACCTCTTCAAGGTTGGGCTTTAAGTAGTCTTCCCTCAATGGCCTTCTGTTCTTTAAGATGTAACTTCTTTTAAAAAAAAAATCTGTTCTTCTAAGTGGATTGATAGAATACGTAAATTCAAATAAATAACATTTAAGACAAATAGTAGCAAAGTATTTTGGATGTAGAATCCAAAGGTTTTTGTTTTATAATGTTGGGTGTTTTTATATTAGCCTTACCAAACACGGGCATGATATAATATGAACTATCCAAATTACAATATCTGGAGTCACTTAGTAGAGAAGTCTCTGGGCTTGTTTGTGAGGGAGGTTCTAGAGTGAACTAACAGAGGTGGAAAGACCCACAACAGATTTGAGTGGCACCAATTGGTGGGGCAGAGTTGGAGACTGGGTAGAGAACAGCCTGTACAGCAGCTTCCATTGCTCTGATTTCCTCATGCAGACCCAGTACTTCAGGAGTCTCATGCTCCCACTGCCATGCCTTCCCCCACAAAGGACTCTACCCTCAAACTGTAAAGCAAACAGAATTCTTCTTAAGTTGCACATGTCAGAGGTTTTATCACAGAAATAATTAAAGTAACAAATACATAAAATTAGTACCAAGAATTGGATCACTGTTGCTTTGTTACATGGTACTGGCTAGTGACATCCTAATATAATGTAGCAGAGCTTAGTGGTCCATTCTAGTCAGATCCTAGAAGACAGGTATAGTAAGAAAGCTATAGGTCAGAGGGTTTCAGAAAATAAACAACACTCAATCAGGGACTTGACTAGAAGTCTTCTTCCTGCATTCTGGTTGAGACTGTGACAGTATTCTGGAGATGGCCTGAGAATTTGAGTGTGACTGAGTTAAAAAAAAAAAAACCAAAGGATTATCTTTTTTGCTTTGAAATCTCAAAACAAAGTATATCCAGGATCTGTCATAGCTAGTGCTTATGTATCTATGAGCCTACAGAGAGAAGAGAAAAAAAGTAGACCAGAAAAATTAATAAACATCTCAGTTGAATGGAACAAGCTAAGAGTTTAAAGTTACAAAGTGAATATTGAAAAAAATAGTAGTAGGTTTTGAATAGATTACTACTATTAAAAGAATTACCCAGTCCCATAGCTCTCTGTACCCAGTTCCTGTGAGAGAGAGAGAGCTGGACTTTGAAAAGTGCAGACAATCCTGAGAGCATAGGAGAGAAACCACTTTTGCCCACATTTCTGGCCAAGAGGAACCTGCCTGGAGCCCTCTGGACACAGGAACTTAGGAACAGTCAGGGACAGGATCCTTCCTGTCTCCACCTGTGCCCGGAGCAGAAAGTCAGTCTCCAAGAGCACTAACACACCTGAGAGCAGAGGCAAGACAACCACTTCTGCTCCCAGGGACCCACCTGGAACCCTCAGGACACAAGAACCCAGGAGCAGTATGGAACAGTATGGAACAGGATCCTTCTAGTTTCCACCTGCTCCTGGAGCTGACCTGATTCCACGGCTCTCTGTACGCAGATCCTACTGGGGAGAAAGCTGGAATCTCAGAATTATAGACAATCCTGAAACACCAGGGAGACCACCACTACTGCTCACATTCCTGGCCCAAGAAAATCCCCTAGGAGCCTTCAGGACACAGTCTAGGGGTAGACTGGGACAGGATTCTACCAGTTTCTGCCTGCAACCAGAATTGACCCAGTCCACAGTTCTCTATACCCAGATACCACTGGGAGAAAACCAGTGTCCAGGAGTGCTGACACATAGGCATACAGGTGGTCAAGCAACTATCAGTGAGAGCAAGAACAGCTAACACCAGAGATAACCAGTTGGCTAGAGGCAAGTGCAGGAAACTGAACAACAGAAACCAAGACTACTTGGCATCATCAGAGCCCAGTTCTCCCACCAAAACAAATACTGGATATCGTAGCACACCAAAAAAAGCAAGATTTGGATTTAAAAATCACATCTCATGATTATAATAAAGGGCTTTAAGAAGGACATAAATAACTCCCTTAAAGAAATATAGGACACCACAGATAAACAGGTAGAAGCCCTTAAAGAGGAAACACAAAAATCCGTTAAAAAAAAAAAAACTTATAGGAAAATATAACCAAACAGGTGAAGGAATTGAACAAAACCGTTGAGGACCTAAAAAGTGGAAATAGAAACAATAAAGAAATCAAAAAGGGAGATAATCCTGGAGATAAAAAATCTAGGAAAGAGATAAGGAGCCATAGATGTGGCATCATCAACAGAATACAAGAGATAGAAGAGAGAATCTCAGGGGCAGAACATACCATAGAAAACATCAACACAACAGTCAAAGATAATGTAAAACACAAAAAACTCCTAACCCAAACATCCAGGAAATCCATGACACAATGAGAAAATCAAATATAAGGATAATGGGTATAGAAGAGAATGAAGATTCCCAACTTAAAGGACCAGTAATATCTTCAATAAACTCATAGAAGAAAACTTCCCTAACCTATGGGAAGAGATGTCCATAAACATACAAGAATTCCAAATATATTGGACAAGAAAAGAAATTCCTCCTATCACATAATAGTCAAAAAAACAAATGCACAAAACAAAGAAAGAATATTAAAAGCAGCAAGGGAAAAAGGTCAAGTAACATATAAAGGCAGATCTATCAGAATTACACCAGTCTTCTCGCCAGAGACTGTGAAAGCCACAAAATCCTGGACAGATGTTATACAGACACTAACAGAATGCAAATGCCAGCCCAGGCTACTATAACCAGTAAAACTCTCAATTAACATAGATGGAGAAACCAAAATATTCCAGGACAAAACCAAATTTACACAATATCTTTCCACAAATCCAGCCCTACAAATGATAATACATGGAAAACTCTAACACAAGGAAGGAAACTACACCCTAGAAAAATCAAGAAAGTAGTCTTGCAACAAACCCAAAAGAAAAAAGCCGCAAAAAAACAACTATCAATATTCCTTAATATTTCTTAACATCAATGGACTCAATTCCCCAAGAAAAAGACATAGACTAACAGACTAGATATGTAAAGAGGACCCAGCATTTTACTGCATAGAAGAAACACACCTCAGTGACAAAGACAGACACTACCTCAGAGTAAAAGGCTGGAAAACAATTTTCCAAGGAAATGGTCCCAAGAAAAAACTGGAGTAGCCATTCTAATAGTGAATAAAATCAACTTTCAACCAAAAGTTACCAAAAAACATAAGGCAGGACACTTCATATTCATCAAAGGAAAAATCCACCAAGATGAACTCTCAATGCAGAATATCTATGCTCCTAATCCAAGGGCACATACATTCATAAAAGAAACCTTGCTAAAGCTCAAAGCACACATTACACTTCTCACAATAATAGTGGGAGACTTCAACACCCCACTCTCATCAATGGACAGATCATAGAAATAGAAACAAAACAGAGAAACTAACAGAAGTTATGAACCAAATGGATGTAACAGATATCTACAGAATATTTCATCCTGAAACAAAAGATATACCCCTCTTCTCAGCACCTCATGGTACCTTCTCCAAAACTGACCACATAATTGGTCACAAAACAGGCCTAAACAGATACAAAAAAAAATTGAAATAATACCAACCATTTTATCAGATCACCAGGGAACAAGGCTGGTCTTCAATAACAGCAAAAGTGACAGTAAGCCCACAAGCACTTGGAAACTCTACTCAATGATAACTTGGTCAAAGAATAAATAAAGAAAGAAATTAAAGACTTTTTAAAATTTAATGAAAATGAAGGCACAACATACGCAAACTTATGGGACACAATGAAAGCTGTGCTAAGAAGAAAACTCAGCTCTGAGTGCATCCAAAAAGAAACTGGAAGAAGCATACACTAACAGCTTGACAGCACACCTAAAAGCTCTAGAACAAAAAGAAGAAAATACACCCTGGAGGAGTAGAAGGTAGGAAAGAATCAAACTCAGGGCTGAAATCAACCAAGTAGAAACAAAAAGAACTATATGAAAGCAATATACAGCAAACCAGTAGCCAACATCAAGCTAATGGAGAGTAACTTGAAGCAATCCCACTAAAACCAGGGACTAGACAAGGCTGCCCAATCTCTCTTTACCTATTCAATATAGTACTCAAGGTCTTAGTCAGAGCAATCAGACAACAAAATGATCTCAAAGGAATACAAACTGGAAAGGAAGAAGTCAAAATATCATTATTTGCGGATAATATGATAGTCTACTTAAGTTACCCCAAAAGTTCCGCCAGAAAACTACTTAACCTGATTAACAACCTCAGCAAAGTCCTGTGTATAAAATTAACTCAAACACATCAGTAGCCTTTCTCTACTCAAAGGAAAAATAGGCTGAGAAAGAAATTATGGAAGTAACACTTCTGACAATAGTCGCAAGTAACATAAAATACCTCAGTGTGACTCTAACCAAGCAAGTGAAAGATCTGTATGACAAGAACTTCAAGTCTCTGAAGAAAGAATCGAAAAAGATCTCAGAAGATGAAAACACCTCTCATGCTCATGGATTGACAGGAATATTATAGTAAAAATGGCCATTTTGCCAAAAGCAATCTACTGATTCAATGCAATCCCCATCAAAATTCCAATCCAATTCTTCATAGAGTTAGAAAGAACAATTTGCAAATTCATTTGGAATAATGAAAAACCCAGGATAGCAAAAACTATCCTCAACAATAAAGGAAGTGGGGGAAACAATCCCTGACCTCAAGCAGTATTACAGAGCAATAGTGATAAAAATTGTATGGTATCGGGTACATAGACAGGCAGGTAGATCAATGGAATAGAATTGAAGACCCAGAAATGAACCCACATACCTATAGTCACTTGATCTATGACAAAGGTGCCTAAACCATCCAGAGTGAAAAAGATAGCATTTTCAACAAATTATGCTGGTTCAACTGGCAGTCAGCATGTAGACAAATGCAACTTGATCCATTCTCATCACCATGTACAAAAGTCAAGTGTAATTGGATCAAGGACCTCCACATAAGACCAGATACACTCAAACTAATAGAAGAAAAGTTGGGGAAGACCCTGGAATACACGGGCACTGGGTAAATTTTTTTGAATAGAACACCAATGGCTTATGCTCTAAGATCACGAATCAACAAATGGGACCTCATAAAACTTCAAAGCTTCTGTAAGGCAAAGTACACTGTCATTAGGACAAAACAGCAACCGACAAATTGGGAAAAGATCTTCACCAATCTTACATCTGATAGAGGGCTAATATCCAATATATACAAAGAACTGAAGAAGTTAGACTCCAGAGAATCAAATAACCCTACTAAAAAGCAGGATACAGAACTAAACAAAGAATTCTTAGCTGAGGAATATTTAATGGCTGAGAAATACCTCAAGAAATGTTCAACATCCTTAGTTATCAGAAAAATGCACATCAAAACAACCCTGAAATTCAACCTCACACCAGTCAAAATGGAAAAGTTCAGAAACTCACATGACAACAGATGCTGGCAAACATGGGGAGAAAGAGGAACACTCCTCCATTGTTGGTAGGATTGCAAGCTGGTACAACCACTCTGGAAATCAGTCTGAAGTTCCTCAGAAAATTGGACGTAGTGCTAACTGAGGACCCAACTATACCACTCCTGGGCATATGCCCAACAGATCCTCCAACATATAACAAGGACACATACTCTACCATGTTCATAGCAGCCTTATTTATAGTAGCCAGGAGCTAGAAAGAACACAGATGTCCTTCAACAGAGGAATGGACACATAAAATGTGTTACACATGTTATACATGTTACTCAGCTATTAAAAACAATGACTTCATAAAATTCATAGGGAAATGGATGGAACTAGAAAATGTCGTCCTGAGTGAGGTAACCCCGTCACAAAAAAACACATATGGTATGCACTCACTGATAAGTGAATATTAGCCCAAAAGCTCAGGTTACCCAATATTCAATCCACAGACCACATGAAGCTCAAGAAGAAGGATGACCAAAGTGTAGATGCTTCACTCCTTCATAGAAGGAGGAATAAACATATTCATAGGAGGAGATACAGAGACAAAGTTTGGAGCAGAGACTGAAGGAAAGACGATTCAGAGCTTGCCCCACCTGGGGATCCAGCCCCTACCTATACATACAGCCACTAAACGCAGATGATATGATATTGCTGATGCCAAGAGGTACATGCTGACAGGAGCCTGATATAGCTGTCTCCTGAGAGGCTGCCAGAGCGTGACAAATACAGAGGCAAATGCTCACAGTCAACCATTGAACTGAGAACAGGGTCCCCATCAGAGGTGTTAGAGAAAGGATTGAAGGAACTAAAAGCGTTTGCCACCCCATAAGAGCAATACCAACCAACCAGAGCTCCCGGAGACTAAACCACTATCCAAAGAGTACACACGGACAGATCCATGGCCCCAGCTGCATATGTGGCAGAGGATGGCCTTGTTGGACACCGATGGAAGGAGAAGCCTTTAGTCCTGCCAAGGCTCAATGCCCCAGTGTAGGGGAATGTCAGGATGGAGATGCAAGAAGGGGTAGGTGGTTAGATGGGGAAAAATCCTCATAGAAGAAGGGGAAGGGGAGATGGGACAGGGGGTTTATGGATGGGAAACCAGGAAAGGGAACAATATTTGAAATTTAAATTTAAAAAAATCTGATAAAAAAATCACCTTGTTCTGCATTGAAAAAAAAACAGAAAAGATGCTTTAAAGGATCCATACCCTTTAAAAGCTCTATTTCGAAAAAACAGAGAGCATTTACAAGCAAACAAATAATTTGAAAATTATGCCTATGTGATTGGATGCTCAAAAATAACCCCCTAGGGAAGTATGTTCCTAGGAGCACTACCAAAGACTGGTACAGTTGTGATTATGTTTCAAGGCTACTTATATCAAGCAGTCAGTAGAACTCGGTTTTACAAGCATGAAAGATGCAATGTGGAAGTTTGTGCCAAGGTTCCTAAAGGCCACTAAGACCAAGGAGTGTATGCCAAAATAGAATCACTACAAAGTTGACCTGAGATTGCACTGTATGTAGCTATGTAGACAAAGTCTGTGTTAGATAGAATGGACATGCTGGAATATCAAAGACTCAAAGACTATGGGATTATCATACAGTAAACATAAGGGCATTGGATTAAACCATACAGAGAAAGGCTATAGGTAAAGCAACGGCAGATCTAAGCCATTAGAGTCCAGATGATTCTATCATAAGCTCCTAGACAGAGTTGTGAAATTTGGTATTTTTCTACTGTATTTTGGTCTTGTTTTGATCCAATATTCTCTTGCTATGTGCATATTCCTTCCTTTTGGAATGGGAATATTTAACTCTGTGTTGTAGTGTATTAACTGAAATAATTGGGCTTACAGCAAAAAGATTGCTTGACCTGCATAAGAGACTTTGAATTTTGAGTTTTGTTTAAAACTATGAGCTTTTGTACAGCATTGTTAAAAGTTGGGGAAAGGGGTGGTCTTCAACTGTTATATTGAATGTATTTTGCATTGGTTGATAGTGAAGGCCTTATGGAGACAAGAGGGGGAAGGTTATGATTTAAAAGTGTCAAGTTGATAAAGGGTAGGTTTGTGATGGCTAACAGTTATTGTAACCATGACAGTTTCTAGAAACATCTGGGGGATAAAGCTCTAGTCATGTGATGAGGTAGTTCCTAGATTGGGTTGATTGCAATGGAAAGACTCATCCTGAAGTTGGGCAGTACCATTCTATATGTTGTGATACTTGATTGAATTTATAAAGAGAAAGAGAGAAAATCAGCTTAGGCCAGCATTCTTCACATTCTCCTGACTCTGAATACAATGTGATTGTAACAGTCACAAGGCCTCCCTACCATAATAGAGTATATCTCAAATTGTAAATAAAATAAGTGCTTCATCCCTAATTTTTTTTTTCTTGTAGAGTATTTGGTCAAAAGACAGACAGACTGACAGACAGGCTGACAGACAAACATAATTATTACCATTTGATTGTGCTTGTGTTTCACAAAAGGAAAGGGAGACCAGTGAACAAAATTTATAAAAGCAATCATTAGCATTGCTCCTCAGAAAAAAAGCTAAATGAATGTGCTTTGTCTATTAACATATCTTTTACATGTATAAGATATAAGCTCTCACCAGTAAGCAGCACAATCATTCTAAATAAGTTTACAGCAGGTACTATACCAAAAGGAAGATGAAGCACAACTTCAATCTCACAATGCCATTCTAAGGATGTTTTAAAATCCATACTTCTCTCTGCCTCTCTGCCCATGACTGCATAAAAATTGAATGACCCTGTTTCTTAGGAGAGAGAAATCAAGGTAAGACTTTATTTTTTGTTTTTGTTTCTTTCTCGGCAGGAAGAGGGCAGTGCAGGAGCCTCCTCCAGGTATTCTCACCTGAGACAGAAGCTAAGGAAGAGCAGCTTGTGATCAACAGGCTAGAATCTGACTAGGTAATGACAGAGAAGAGTCCCTGAAACTCACCAAGCAGAAGACAGAAAAGAAAGAAAACTGTGAGACTGTACATGGACTGACCCTGGGCTCCAACCTCATAGGTAGCAATGAATAGCCTAGTAAGAGCACCAGTGGAAGGGGAAGCCCTTGGTCCTGCAAAGACTGAACCCCCAGTGCACAGGATTGTTGTGGAGAGGGCGGTAATGGGGGGAAGATGGGGAGGGGAACACCTATAGAGAAGGGGAGGGGAAGGGGTTGGGGGATGTTGGCCCAGAAACCGGGAAAGGGAATAACAATTGAAATATAAATAAGAAATACTCAAGTTAATAAAGATGAAAAAAAAAAGAAGAAGAAGAAAGAAAGAAACTTAGAACAGACTGGGGAAGTTGGCTGGGAAAATATCCAGGGATTTTACTGGGATGTTGGTATGTTTAGGCTGTTGGAAGAACATCAAATAGAGACAAGAGCTTTATAATATCTAGTCCTTTGCTTTCAAATAAGCACACCAAAATAAAATACATTAAAGAAATAAAAAGAGGTATGGAGGAAGTTTCAGAGAGTATAAAACAAACAAACAAACAAAAACTTTCAAAAGGCAAAAGCTTAATTGTAAATACAGTTGCCGGGCAGCTAGTGTCCCGAAAGTTGTATCTAATAGCAGTTTTATACTTAATAAATGCTTATGAATCGCAGAAAATACATTGTTATGTACACCCTAATACCTCATGAAATAGACACAGGGTTATTATATTTTGCAGAAAACATTTTACTTCTTTTTACCTTGGGGTAAGCAAATCTGTCTCATCCTTTGGCTCCAAACATCAGAAGGACTTCTTTTCCACTAATTCATTTCTAAAGGGCTTAGTTCAGTATCTCAGGTGAGGAAGATAAGCCAATTGGGATCAAGCCAGGTGGGCCCTCAAGTAATCTGCTCCATCTTAAAGCTCAGCTTGAATCAATTGGTACACACCTATAACCCCAGTACTGAGGAAACAAAGAAAGTGGGGTGGGTGATAATCAAAAGTGAGTCTGTTGTACATAGTGAGTTCCAATACAGGTAGGGCCAGGGGGCAGGACTCTATTAAAATCTAAACAAATGAGCTGTCTTGAATGATACAAGAACTGTTTTCAGCTAGCGCTGGGTTTTAAAGTTTAAAGCTCTAGGAAAGAGGAATCCAGAAGGCACAAAGTAAAAGATAGAATGGAATCGAATGGACAAAGGGAGCCTGCAACCAAAGAACAAAACCAAAATCTTTGACCAAAGCCAGGCTGTCCACAAGAAATGTTGGTGTCTGATACCATCAATGTTTGCAATCCATTGTAATTCTAATGACCATTGGAACTCAACAGAATATATTTACAGGCTAAGCAGAGATCGCTCCGCCTCTCAGGTCCCCTGCCTCCATATTCTGGCACTAGAAAAAGTTAGGGAATGATAGAAAACTTTCCAAAGGCCTATTTATAGTAGCGAGTTCCTCAAGTGCCTTACTTTCTCACCTAGAAATGATGTTGTGGCTTTCCCGTAAATCTTTGACACCTATGTGCTGCTCTTTCTAGGTTCCTGTCCACCCAGGACTTCTCACACCTCTGCCCACCCTGATGTCAGTTCCTTTCTGTGGCCTGGTTTTTACTTCTCAGCGTCAAATGTTCTGATACACTATGCCTACCCTTCCGGAGGTGATTTAGATTGTGTTTTCCCCGTCTACAGTCTGCCTTAAGGATTCCTTTGAACATAATCTATATTACTAAATTTGGACTACTAACATCAAAGACAAGGCCTAATAACCATTAGATCCCAGTTCATTAAATCCTGCTTTCTGAGTCTGATATTTCTGACTTATTACAATTATTTTTCCATTTTTCCAACTCTTGATCTACTTTGATAGATTTTTATAACATTATAATTTATATCATATATGTTTATATCTCAAGTGTTTTGGTTCCTAGATTTTACTTTATATTGTAAGGTGTTTTGTTATTTGTATGCATACAGTGAGATTTCTTGGATGAAACCCAAACCAAAACTTTAAATTTATTTTTTCCTGTATACCTGACAGTCATAGGTTGAAGATAACTGTACACAATATTTATTTGACTAAACACATGAGGCCCGGTATGTAATTTTCCATTTGTGTGTCATGTTGCTACTGAAAAGGAGTCCAAAAGAAAAAAATTGAGCAAGATACAGACAGTTTGGGCAGAAATTTATTTAGCAACACAACCTGACAGTGTCCCACAGGCTCTTGAAGAGACTGACTAAGGCAGAGAAGAGCATTAGAGGAGGCTCAGAAGTCTCTCACAGTCCCCTTCCCATTCAGGTATCATCGGTAAGTCCCCCACCTTGGCATCCCCTTTTTTCTGATTTTTCTCGTGCACTAAAATCCTTCACCTGCTTCTCAGGATACTCATTGATAATGCATGAATAGTCAATGGGGGAGTCCTATAGCCTAATTTCTGATACAGTGGGAACATTCTAACTGCAGCTTCAAGGATGTCTAACTACAAAGAGGCATTTTAATCACCAGAAGACATAATCACACTCATATGGAACTCCATAACTAACTCATCGGGATATTGAAAGCCATAAAAAGAACAGATCTGCCAGGACAGCCTCCTGCTGGTTTCTGCCTTTCTACCTACATACTCTGACCTTTCTTCTCTAAAACTCAGGACTTTGAAACAGTCACAAGGCAACATGATGACTTGGTTCTATAAATCAATAGTTCTTGCTGAATGAGATGCCTTTGCCTCCAATGTCCAGGGCTCTGCCACCTGTCAGGAAGCAGGATCAAGAAACCTTACCCTCTCCGATCACTACTGCCCATGGGCCAGGTGTGAAAACCTCGGAACTCTTGTCTGGCTTCATCTGATGCTAAGCAGTAGATTAGCCAGGGGAAACTGATAAGTACATCATTAATAAGAGCAGTTATTTAATAGCTCTTACAGAGGAAATGTGAAATCTTTCTTCTCGGGCTCATGTGTCTGGATACTTGGTCCCCAGCTGGTTGTAGTGTTGGGAGGTTTAAAAATGGTTGAAACTGGCTTCTGTTGAAGACGTAAACCACCTCGAGCAGGGTGGGGTCTGAGCGTCTGGGTTATTTTTGAATATGGGTTAAACACTCTGTTTTTTTCTGTTTGTTTGGGTTTTTAATTGCGTTTTTAATTTACATTTTAAATGTTATCCCCCTTTCCGGTTTCCCCTCCAAAATCCCCCATCCCAGCCCTCCTCCCCCTGTTTCTGTGGGGGTGCTCCCCCTTACACCCACCCACACCCACCTCCCCGCCCCGGCATTTCCCTGCACTGGGGCATCAAGCCTTCACAGGACCAAGGGCCTCTCCTCCCATTGATGTCCCACAAGGCCATCCTCTGTTACATATGTGCATGGAGCCATAGGTCCATCCCTGTATTCTCTTGGGATGATGGCTTGATCCATGGGAGTTCTGGGGGGACTGGTGTGCTGATATTGTTATTCTTCATATGGGGTTGCAAACCCCTTTATATGTCAAAATGTAGAGATTTTCAAGCCGAGCTTTCATTGCTATGGATAAAACTAACAAAGTCTTCCAAACTGTAATAGACTCCCTGCCCCAATCCCCTCTCCTTCAATTATATTTTGGCAGTGTTTTGTTTCAGAAATTAAACACACACACACACACAGACACACACACACACACACACACACACACACACACACACACACACAAAGGTGCCCATTTCATAATTTGGAAGTGAGAATCAATAAGTTTTGTTAAAAGGTATGCACAGGGGCCAGAAAATACAAAATCAAAAAAAAAAAAAAAAAAAAAAAAAGCCTTTTCAGTGCTAGAGGAGGACAAGCCATGAGACTATCAGTCAAAAGGTATTGGTGAATCTTGATGTTGATTTGGAACCATCCCTGATCCTCCTATTCTGTGGAACCATCCAGTGAAGATACACTGGTCTTGTTCTTACTCATGTTTTCTCCCACCACCCCAGAGGTATTAAGAAAGAAGCATCAGTTCTTACCCAGCATGAGAAAGGGAACAGCTAGGTCAAGTAATCCAGTACTTGCCACCGCTCTGATGAGGCTACAGTAAGATTCTAGGTGTCTGCCACATCCAGGAGTTTGTTACTCACTCTGTAGTCTACACAGCTCTGAAATCCATGACTTAAACTTAAGGTGATCCTCCTGCCTTAACCTTATGAGTGCTAGGATTATAGGTAAACCTTCATACCTAGCACAAGGAGAGCTTTTGGATGTGGTGTTTTGATGGTGTAATTCCTGCAAACAATCCCACATCTCACTACATGCACGCATGTTCTCTCTCTCTCTCTCTCTCTCTCTCTCTCTCTCTCTCTCTCTCTCTCTCTCTCTCTCTCTTCCTCCCTCTCCAGAAACCTGTATTCCAAGCTATGAGCTAAAATTGGGTTATCTATAAGCAAGATGACAAAATTAATGCAATCCCTTAATCCCTGCTCCCCTTTTTTGGATGCATACTGTCCAACTGAGGAAAGAAGAAAGAGGTCAGATCAGGGATTCTCTGAGGAGGGTTGGACCATCAAATCAGTAACATAATCACCTGGAAGGAGAACTGCCACAGAGCACTCAGCTTCCTGAACAGCAAGGCTTAGCCAGACCCTTTTCCTTCCTGATGAACATCATCCAGTCCATTCTCCAATAAATACTTTTTTCTCTCCTCTACATCTCTGTAGCCTCATGTGTGGCTAAAGGGAAAACTTAGTGACTATTGAAGGGTCTCAGGCACTGAAAACCAACCATCAGTTCCTAGAGGAATGGAACTTCTCAGAGAGGAACTGTGAGTATGGGGACATTTGCAACTGAGACATTGGAATACCAGCTGTGTTTGGGAATGGGTAAAATTGTCTGGTTGATTATTATTGATTATTGTTATGATTATTGTCCTTCCATAAGCTAGGCTTTACTCTGCTGGTGTCAAAAGACTCACAGTCATCCTAAGTTCTGATTGGCTGAATTAGATAACTGGGTGTTCTCACATAAGCAAAATGGCAGAAATCCCAAGAATATCATCTTTTATGTCATTCATGGAGGGCATATTCATCACTAAGACTGGCCTGTTAAATTTTCAGTTTCCTTTATTTTGAGGGGATCAGGTGATTGGTTCCCAGGAGACCTGGTAGCTGTCACAGCACAAGCCAAACACTGAGCATTATGGGCAGATAGTCTCTGTCTACTCATGAAGCAGACATGTGAGGAGCAGACTTGAGAAGCCCAAGAGACAGAGGCCATGAATGAATGCCCATTTAGGTTCTCAGAAGAGATTATTCGGTAACAGAATCACTTCTCTGTGTCTGAAAGTCATCTTTTAAGTCCTCCTTGGATTCGCCACAATTCCTAGAAAACAGGATCTCCTGGAACATGAATTCTTTTCTTCTGGTTCCAAAGAAAAGAAGTAGATTTGACTTGTGAACTGCGAATCCAGCTGGACAGATCAGTCACATCAATGGCTGTAAGGGTAGAAAGCAACATGGTAAGAGAACTTCTCTTGAGTGTACTAATTGTGATCCAGTGGAACTAAGTCAAGAATATTACCATGAGTTTGAGCCCAGCCTGGGCAACAAAGTGAATTCCAGTGCAGATTTGACTATACTGTTAAACTCTATCTTAAGAAAGAGAGAGAGAGACGTGCCAAGAAGTCTCCAGATACTATGTTAGGTATTGCCACCGCCCCTATCAACCAACACCATTGACCAACAACACCATTGAAATTGAACTGTAGACAGGTCGGTGTTGATGCACACCTTCAGTCCCAGTACTCGAGAGGCAGAGGCAGGCAGATCTCTGAATTTGAGGCCAATCTGGTTATAGAATGAATACCAGTTAGGGCTACATAGAGAAAACCTGCCTCAAACAAACAAAATCACAAAAACAAACAAAAAAAACAAAAACAAAAAAAGAAAGAAACTGAACTTGACCTAGATGAATTTCCAAGTCTCTCTGATTTCCATCAAGGAGGGTTACGTGGACACCAGGAAGGTCTTAGGAGACTGGAGACTTATTGTCACTCTTATTCCTTTTCCCCATGCTGAGCCTTCCATTAACTCTAATTTTCTGGATATTTGAATTTTTTTAAGAAAAGAAAGTCATTCTCCTCAATAAATCTGGTAATTCCTATTGAGAGAGAGAGAGAGAGAGAGAGAGAGAGAGAGAGAGAGAGAGAAAGGAAGGAAGAAAGACAAGAAAGAAAAGAAAGGAATAGAAAGGAAGAGAAACAAAAAGAAAAGAAGATATGTTTAAATAATGTTTCTGACCAGTGGAAAATTATTAAATATTTTTATGATTCTTGGCAGTTTGAGAAGGATAATCTCTATCAATTCTGTTAAAAGTTGTATCGATTTACGAAAGGACTGAATGAAACCATGGACAGGACTGCTGATGTGGTGGTACATACCTATAATCTGAATATTTAGGAGGTGGAGGCAAGAAAGTCAGTTCATAACTATTCTCTGTTACGTAGTAATTTCAAGTCCAACCTAGACTACAAAACACTATCTCAAACAAACAAACGATATAGAACTCCCCATTGTGAGATATCAATCAAACCCTGAGACTAATGAGTGATGTAACTATTTAATATCCAAAGGGGACCTGCCTGCTAGGTTCTCTCTGCAATCTCTTAGTGCTTTATCCATTACAGGATATGACAGGCACACCCCCTCCCCCATCCCTATCTCCTACCCTCAGCTCTCCAGCCCAGGGGTGCTGGGCTGCTCTTCCCTATATAATCCAACCATTTTGGTTACCTGCTTTATTTGTACCTTTGGGCCTCCTGGCTGCTCCGCCTGGTTCCTCTGCTCTCTCTTCTCCCTTGCCCTCCGCGTGCAGAGCTCTGTCTCACCATGTCCACTCTGGACTCTCTTAGATGTCCTGGGCTCTGGCTATGCTCTCCCAGAAATGCACGATGGCTATGCTCTTCCAGAAATGCACGGTAAATGTTCTCCTCCACTGTACCTAGGAGCAGTCATGTTCCTTTTTTCTTTTCTTTCTTTCTTTATTCATTTGGTGCTGAAATCTGGAACCAGTCATGTCCTTTCCTTTTTATTCAATTTTTCATTCACTTACTTCCGGAAAAAAAGCAACAAACAAAACAAAAGTTATATACTTTCAGATGTGACTGAGTTTGCAGAAATTCTAAATGAATACTAGGATCCAAGTCCTTGGGTCCTCACACCTGGTAGGCAAGAGTTTTACCCGGTAAGTCACCTCGCCAATCCTGAAAACATTGTTTTTTAGAAACAAGTGCATCTTGAGGGCTCCAGCATATGAAGGTTTAACAAAAGCTAATGCTTTTATCTTGCCTTAAATGAGTACTTTTCCTTGTTTTCTTACTTAATTGCTTGGTGGAGAAGGAGTTAAATTCTTTTTTCACTAAAACACCAAAATGTCCTTTGAAACGGAAACCATTGTTAACAAATCATCCAGGTTTCACAGAACACACACACACACACACACACACACACACACACACACACACACCTAACATTTTGATTTTTTTTATTGTGGAGACCAAGAAAACCAGGTCTTGGGGTACTTTTGTTTCATTCTTTTTAATTACATATGAATCTGAGTTCTCTTTTTAGTTAAAAAGTTGTCAGCTATCATAATTAAGTTCATATGCCTTATAAACAAGCAGTTCTCTACTGATGCGATGCCAGTAGTTACTATTTTACACTTTTAAAAACCACATCATGTTGACCAAATTATCTCATTTAAATGGATAAAGTGATCGGTAATAAACATAACTAGGGAACCAGTTTCCCCAACCTTTGTATACAATTCCATCCTTACTAACTTAAATTGGGTTTCTTAGAAAAGAGAAATGGTGCATTTGGGGAAAAAATGACTTTTTTATTGACAATTTCCAGCAGAATGATACCCAATGTAGGGTTTCCTTCACTTGAGGCACAAACACACATATACATACTTTCACATTGCTTGAACACAAAACTGATTTATTTATCACTAATCTTACATTACCATCTATTTGAACTTTGTTGGTTTTTTTTTAACTATTCCTTTCTCTTTTGTGATTCAGGGTTTTTTTTTCTCTACTGGCCAAATCAGAGGATGCAGAGAGGGTGTAAAAATGGAGGAAGGAAAAGAGTATTGTGGGGGGCTGTCTTCTGGAAGTAACATGGCTATCACAACATGAACTCATAGAAACTGTAGTTACTTGAACAAGACCTATACAAGATCTAGCCAGCCAAAATCCTAGCATAGTTCAAGTAGATGATCGCCAGACCTTACTCCTTACTGGGGAGCTATTGATAGTTAACAGTTGGTGTAGAAGAGAGAATCATTCTCCTTCCAGGATGTGGCTACGACTTGTAGGCTTCTCGTGCTCCAATGAACACCATGTGTATATATGGTCAGCACTAACTGAGCTTATTGGGATGTTTATATTTTTTATAAAATAAATACTATGAAGTAAAATGAGTGTGTGTTAGGGGGGAAGTAAATGGAGTTGGGCAGGGGAACTATAGAGTAGATATCATATTCACTGGATCACATATTTCACTGGATTCATGAGTGAAATACTCAAAAATAGAATTTCTAGAGCAAGAAAACACGCAAGTAGAAACCCAAGAAAGCATGAATGACTCTAATAAAAGAGAACCGACCTTAAATAAACTATCAAAAAGGATAAAGAATATATTCAGGAATGATAAAGGAGGAGAGATTTATCATGAAGAAATAACAGTTGTATACTTATACAGTCCAAACATCTGAGTCAGAAGTATCTTAAACAAATATTAAATTATTTAAGAGTTAATAATGATGTTATTACAGGGATATTGCAGAAAGTGTCAACATAACACTTTTCAAAATAGATCACGCAGAAAAAACATTGAAGAAACATTGTACTTGAACCTACTAGGTCAGAGAGATGCAGTAGAGTACACCACATAAGAACCCATCTGACAGGAAAAGAATACACATTCCTTTCAAGCGCACGTTCCATGAGATACTTTCTACTCACCAGACAGTGGTGGTGCATATCTTTAATTCTAGCATTTGGGAAGCAGAGGCAAGCAGATAAAATCTGAATTTGAGGCCAGCCTGGTCTGCAGAGTAGTTTCTAGGACAACCAGGACTACACAGAGAAACTCTGCCTTGAAAAATGAAAGGAAGAGAGAGAGAGAGAGAGAGAGAGAGAGAGAGAGAGAGAGAAAGAGAGAGAGAGAGAGGAGGGAAGGAGGCAGGGAGGGAGGGAGGGAGGATCTATCTCAGGAACAAACAAATAAAACAGCTAATGTTAAAAATGGGAAGAAAAAATTCCATGGAAGTACCCACCATGATAGACATTGTCCCTTCAACCATGAGTCAAAACAAATTCTTCCATCCTTCTACTTGATAAGAAAAGTAACACACACAGAAAAAAAGATACCAAGATTTGGGGTTGTCATGGTACACCTGACCATGTGGTTGAAAGACTTTCTGAACTTCAGGAGAAATATGGAAGAAATTTGGATAGTGGGACAGTGAAGCCTTAGAACTCGGTAAATGGTGACTAATGGAACATTCTGGTGGGAACTCAGATTCCATGTTAACAATTTTAAAAATGTGATTAATGAAGGCCTAGCTCAAGAGGTTTTATAGGGAAACAAGGGAGGTATCAGGGGCTGGGCTAGAAGAAATTTGTGTTATGGCAAATAATATGGCCACATACGGCCCATATTCTAAACATTAGAGGGAGATTGAAATAAAAAATAATGGGCTAAGTTATTTGGCAGAGAAAATTTCAAAACAGCATAACCTTTAGGGTGTGAAATGGTTATGGCTCGTTGCTCTTAGCCGTGTTTCCTGTGAGTTTTGAGACATAAATGGAACATAAAGACATGGAAATGCTCACGGAAAAGGTAATGTAAGAAAATTTAAAGCTTCAACTAAGGTGACTGAAAATAAAGTGGTAGTAGCTGTTAGGGATTTACCCAGTCAAATGGGAACATTGTGATTTACCCAAGGATCAAAGGAAAAGCATCCTGAAGGCCCTAGCATAAGGCCTTATGTTCTCTGACTTTGCTCCCTGCTATGTCCCCAATTCCTTCATTTTCAAATTGGAATATTTATTCTGTATCACTGTATATTGGAAGTATATAATTTGTTTTGTTTGTTTGTTTGTTTGTTTGGAGAGGTTAACGTTAAAAATTTTACCTTTGGGGGAATGAACAAATGGCTCAACAGTTAAAAACACCAGATGTTCCTCACTGAGGTTCAATTCCCAGCACATATGTGATGGTTCACAACTCTGTAACTTCTCCTTGGAAAAATTTACCAATCATTTAATTATGCTTGCTATCCCTTTCCATGAAACCTAGTTTTTATTCACTTAATAATTTCCTTCATCTTATAGATGTTCATTCTTCATAATCTTATTTTTAATTACCCTTATAACAACAGAAACACACTAGTTAACATCAAATTAAAAAGTGTATGCAAAGCAAGGGAAGCAACAGTGTAAAAAAAATATACTGTAAATGTTGGAAGAAAATGTTTAAATTACCTTCATGCAAACCGCCCTAAATATCCCTTCTTGTTTTTGTTTCAATTCTTGGCCTTGCTTTTCATTAATTGCTGTTACATATATAGACACATATGTTCATACATGCATACGTGATACATACATGCACATACACAAATATACATACATATGCATAACTCATAAATACAACATGAAGAACTAATATATATATAAAGAGCTGAAACAACAAAGTAATAAGAAAACAACTCAACTAGCGAACTATGATGCCTGCACAGAGGCTATTGTTAAAGACAAAAGACAAATATTTGCTAACGATATGGAGAAAATGAAAGGTGCACTTTTGGTGAGAATATACATTACTGATTCATTATGGAAAACTCTATGGTATTTCCTACAACACTTGAAATGCTAACTGCCACAATGTAGCAATCCCACACTTATTTTCCGAGACAATAGAAATCAGTTCATTAAACAGTTATCTGCAATCTTAACTCTATTCACTGAAGTCCAATTCATAATGTCAAAGATATAAAATCAATCACAGTGTCAACCAAGAAACAGGTAAACAAAGAGGGAAATATGGTGTGTGTGTGCACATGATGTTAAGAAATGCTGTTATTGTTCATTGGTGTGTGTGTGTGTGTGTGTGTTATTATGTAGAATTGAATAAAAGTACACAGTTTGGTATGAGCAAAGACCAACTATCACAAGCTCTTAGTTATAGTGGGGAGGCAAAACGATTTAGTTCATAGAAGCCAAAATTAGAGAAAGACTTGGTTATCAGGGATGACATTAACTGAAATACCCAACAAAAGGGAAACAGAATCTGAAAAGACCATATTCAGAGGTTAGGCATGCCCGCCCCCGCCCCCGTTGAGGGATGGGGCCACCTACCCTTCACAAAATTTTAACCCAGAATTGCTCTTGTCTAAAGGAAATACAGTGAAAAAGAGTGGAACAGAGACTGAAGGAAAGGCCATCCAGAGACTGCCCTACATGGGGATCCATCCCATATGCAGCCACCAAACCCAGGCACTTGCTGATGCCAAGAAGTGCTTACTGACAGGAGCCTGATATGGATGTCTCCTGGGAGACTCTGTTAGAATGCAGTCAACTATTGGACTGAGCATGGCAACCCCAATGAAGGAGTTGGGAAAAGGACTGAAGGAGCTGAAGGGGTTTGCAAACCATAAGAACAACAACAATATCAACCAAGGAGACAACACCCACCCTCCAGAGCTCCCAGGGACTAAACCACCAACCAAAGAATACACACGGAGGGACCCATGGTTCCAGTTGCATATGTAGCAGAGGATGGCCTTGTCAGGCATCAAAGGAAAGGGAAGCCCTGTGTCCTGTGAAGACTTGATGCCCCAGCATAGGGGAATGATAAAACAGTGGGGCAGGAGTGGGTGGGTGAGGGTCATGGATGCAGGGTGAGTGGAATGGGGGGTTTTGGAGGGGAAACTGGGAAGGGGGATAATATTTGAAGAGTAAATAAACAAATAACCAATAAAAATAAGCTATAAGGAAGATCTGAAAAGTAAAGAAATAATAGCTAACACGAAGTCTTAGAACACAGAAGTTTTTATTTTGAAATCTATTTTACAGCATGATAGATAGTGGTATAATAGACAAGTGTGTCTTGAAATTCAAAATGATTAAGTGTAAATTTCAAACGTTATCACATGAAAATAAGTATATGTCAATCTAATTGTCGAGGTTGTTTCAAGGATCTTAACATCACTGTGTATACCATAAATTAGACAATTATAAATTGTTAACTTGTGATATTTTTAAGAAGATATCAATCTTTTCTCTTTTAAATATTTTATTACATAAATCTATCTACTTGTTCATTTTAGTGTGAGGGCCTGACCATTACGTATAATATATGGAGATCAAAGAATAGCACTCGAAAGGGGTTCTTTCCTTCTACCACGTGGATTGCTGGGATGCAATTCATCCATTGAATGCATTGATGATTAGCAAGCACCTTTATCCCATGAGCCATCACTTCAGCCTCACACTACCTTTTCAAAATTTTACTTTTATACAAGAACTGTTGGAGGGCAGACCGGGAGGGGGATAACAAATAATAATAATAATAATAATAATAATAATAATAATAATAATAATAATAATAATAATAATAATTTCTGCATGCACAATGACAAAATAGTACTGTAAGTTACATTTCTGTATGATTTGACTAACAATAATGAATGATGTTCAGATGCCTTAGTAATTTCTGTTGAGGTGGCATGAAAAGATAACTCTCTTGTGCCTCAAAAGAAAAGGCTCAAGGCTGCAATACTTCTTTGTGTCTTAGGTAGGTTCTAACACCATTTTGCATCATAGATCACTTCCAGGAAGATTTATCTGATGGTCACAGGGATTTTAGGTGAAATGAACAAGTAGTCAATGAATGGCTACTAAGACTGCCAAAAATTGCCCAATATATTATGGTCCTGGACCTGCCACATTCCAGATAACCACAATCTCAGAAGTTCTATCAGTCAGTGAGCCTTGTAAGAATCTTTCGGTGGTGTTCCATGCATTTAATCCCCGCACTCGGGAGGCAGAGGCAGATGAATCTCCAGTGAGGCCAGCCTGGTCTGCAGGGTATGTTCCAGGACAGCCAGGCAACACAGAAAAAAATCCTGTCTCAAAAAGACAACATCGTGGTCATCATCGTCATAGTAGTAGTAGTAGTAGTAGTAGTAGTAGAGGTAGGAGGAGGAGTGGTAGTGGTAGTAGTGGTAGGAAGAAGAAAAGTGGTGGTGGTGGTCGTGGTAGGAGGAAGAGTGGTAGTAGTAGTGGTCGTGGTAGTAGTAGTAGTGGTAGGAGGAAGAGTGGTAGCGGTAGTAGTAGTAGTGGTCGTGGTAGTAGTAGTAGTGGTAGGAGGAAGAGTGGTAGCAGTAGTAGTAGTGGTAGGAGGAAGAGTGGTAGCAGTAGTAGTAGTAGTGGTCGTGGTAGTAGTAGTAGTGGTAGGAGGAAGAGTGGTAGCGGTAGTAGTAGTAGTGGTCATGGTAGTAGTAGGAGTAGGAGTAGTGGTAATAGTGGTAGTAGTAATAGTGGTAGGAGGAGGAGGAGTGGGCAGTGGTAGTAGTAATAGTAGTAGTCGTAGTAGTAATCTCTGACATACATGTGGCTTCTTCTGGCCATAGTCTGTAGCCACATAACAAGTTTCAGGCCAGCCTACCTAACTTAAACTCTAACTCAAAATAAAATAACTGTTAAAGCACTTGCTTAGTTTGCATAAATCCTAACCTTTAATCCCTCTACTGGAAGAGAAAAAGATTTTTAAAAACATGCGTGAAGATTACAAAATGCTATGAAAACACATCATTAATTGAAACAGAATATAAAATATAATTATAGCCATACAAAAATCATTTTATAAGAAATATTAGTAAAAACTACATAAAAAGTTACCAGCTTACAGTAAGGTGTTTATTGGTGATTTCTTTGGTTATTGTTAAAATTTTTGTAAATGCTCTATAATGCTAATCACATCAACTTTCATATAAAAATGAATTTAATTTTTAAATAGCATATATATACATATATATAATCATACCTTTCATTCACAGTATAATTAAAGCTTTGTTTTTTCTAGTGTACATTTCAGAATTAAACTTTCACAGTCACCTCTGGCAAGCAGGGATCCTGAGTTGAAAGAGTTAAGAAAAAAGAGAAAACATCAAGTGGTATCCCTTCTTTATTAGTATCATCATATCTTTCTTGAGTTTCTCTTCCTATTAAATTATCTTTATGGAGAGAAAACTGTATCCCCTGAGAGTATCCTTCAAGGAACACAGCACAATGTCTAAGTGATTATAAATGGTCTCTGTCCACAGAAGGAAACAGCTTGACTGTTGCTTTAGTGATCAAGAGATTGTCCTGGATCAGCTACATTACTAAGAACCCAGGAGTGCAAGGCAAATTATTGTGCTAATTCGCTGAGACAAGAATTATACTACCAAATTCCAGAAGATAAAGGGGGCTGTAAAGAACTTGTTAAGATTTATAACCCCACATAAAGAGTGAACAGAGTAATTCAAATCAGGTTCAAAGTGATTCTAAACCCAAATCTACTACTCAAAATTTATATGGGGAACAGAGGAAGACAAAGTAGCTGATTTTCCTCATACACTTTCTTTTCATAAAAAAGAAAAGAAAGAAAGGTTCCACTTTCAAAAGTCAACAGGACTTCAGCTTTTGGATCTATAGTTCAGTGGATCCTGGACCTTTTTGTTTTGCAGACTGGTAAGGTCTGAGAAGGAAGAGGTTGATGGTTGTGATGAGTTGGAGTCAGCAACCTGAATTCTTTCTCTTAAGAAACCACACCAGTAGTAATCCTGTCCTCCATGAGTTCATCAGAGAAACAGACGCAAGTGAGGCAGAGGCTGGCGGAGTAGCACTGCGTTTCACCTCCTCTGATGAATTAGTTGACAGGGTCACGACTGTTGAACCAGGTGCTTACATTGTAACCTGCCCATAAATGAACTGCTTTCCTAGAAAATGTGCTTGAAATAATAAGCTTACTATTCATTTGCACACTTGTGCCTATATAATTAGAAAAAGAATAAACTTTGATTTAAATGCCATTGAAACATTCAAGTAAGAGAACAGAGTGCACTGCTTTATTCTCTTAGACCTGGCTTCCAACCAAAGTGTAGCAAAGAAGGTAAGAGGTTCCTATTTATGTTGTGACATAATGTTGATTTATAATGTCTCTCAGAGGAACTCAGAGGAGCGTGTGAAATCCATCTGCTCCATAATACCCTACTTAAAAGGACACAATTCCCTTTAAAGTCAATTATGTCACAGCTGAATGCTTTGATGACCTGCTAGAGCTATCAGACACAGTGTTATTACTGAACTAGAGGAAACGGAAACCCCCGAGGGGCCACTGGCCTCTGTCATATCTCTACAGTCAGCCCCCTCATAGCCCTCATAACAGTGACATAGAAAATTCTCTGCCATGGTGGCTAGGTCAGCATCTGACGCTCTTCCCTTCACTACGAATTCTCCATCTGCAGAGGCCTCTATGTGGTAACTCGCAGGGTTCAAGTGGAGGTAATGAGCTGCTTTCCATGTCTTCCGTGCACACCTCCCATTGTTCTTGCAAAGATGACGACTGCACACTTCAGCTGCTCTGGTCACATTGATTACGTAGCTACCAAAATCAGAGTTCACAAAGTGGTTCACCTTTGTACAGTTCTCCTGGAAAGGTTAAAAAAAAAAAAAAAAAAAGCTGGATTAGAGGTTTTAGAACCAGAGGCAGCTCTTTAGAATGAACTGAAAGGATGACTTTGTCCTACCAAAAGTAGGTAAACTCTTGAATTCTGCAGTAACCCAAAGGTCTCAGAGCGGAAATGAGAAAGGCCCTAGAGGCAGAGGTTACAGTCAAAGTAGCTGAAGCAGCAAGCTAGACTGATCAACACGTAGGTCCTTGCCTTTCTTCAAGTCATACATTGTTTCCTTCCTTCCTTCCCTCCCTCCCTCCTTCCTTCCTTCCTTTCTTTTCCTAGCTGTCAAGGTAATGAGTAGTGTGAGATAGAAAGGAACAGACACAAAGCAGAATCCACATCAGAGCAGATGCTCCAGGCTGTTTCTTAGAAATTAGTTGCTGGGTTGGGGATTTAGCTCAGTGGTGGAGCGCTTGCCTACGAAGCGCAAGGCCCTGGGTTCGGTCCCCAGTTCCAAAAAAGAAAGAAAGAAAGAAATTAGTTGTTGTTGGTTTTGTTTTGCTTTGTTTTTTTTTGCTTTGTTTTGTTTTTCTGGTCATGTTAGAATCTGAGCTGTCACATTTGCTGATTTATTGTAGACCTCCCACCTATAGCATTCTGGACTTCTCTGTTAAGTATAATCAAACATAACCTGTTGTAGGTTCTACATTCCTACATACTACTAGACCCAGGAAAGCTAATAACACTAGATCATTCGTGTGTGTGTGTGTGTGTGTGTGTGTGTGTGTGTGTGTGTGTGTGTTCTAGTATATGTTCTACATAGAGGTTGCCTTGATTACATATGTTATTTCCTGACAAAGCTCCACAAGTCTGCAGTTGAACCTCTGGCTCTCCGTATAAATCCCCACAGATGTGTGCGATAGCTATTCTTCATTGTCAACTTGACTACATCTGGAATTAAATAAAACCCAGGTGACTGGGCCTACACCTATGGGAGGGTTTTTTGGTTTTTTTTGTTTTTGTTTTGTGTTTGTATTTCTAATTAGATCATTTGAATTGGGAACCCACTTCTAACCTGAATCTTTGAAATGGGAAGGTCCACCTCTCATCCAGACCACATCTGCTGGCAGCTTAAATAAAGGACATGAAAGAAGGGAGCAAGCTGTCACTTTGCCTGCTTGGTCTCACTCTCACTAGCAAGTCCATTCTGTTCCTGACCTTAGGCCCTGCTTCTTCAGGATTCTGACACATACTGAAGACAAGCTGAGGCATTCAGTCTCCTGAACTGATCAACTACTGGATTCTTGAACCTTCTGTTGGTAGACAGCCTTTGGTGAACCTCAGTGTATGGACATACATATGTATATATGCCTATATGTGTGTATGTATATATATATATATATATTCTATGAATATATGTATATATTAATTAGTATATTATATGACCATACATTGATTTTAATAAGTTCTGTTGCTCTAGAGTCTAGAGATCTAGAGAGCCCAGCTGGCTTCTCTATAGGGAAAAAAAAATACTTTCAATGGGACCGTTTAAAAGTTATCTGTTTCTGCTTCCCCAGATAGGATACAACCTATTTCATGTAGTGGTCCAATGCAATAGATCTTGTCTCAGAAAAATCTGTGGTGATCAATATCAGTTCTACTACTAACTAGTCTGGTTAGCTGTCACCCTGCTTGATTTCCCCTTGTCTCCTTGTCTATGAATGAGTAGTCATTAGCTTTCATGACCATGATGTGAGCGGATCCAAAGCAAACAAAACGGAAAACCTTACTCTCTTAGCATATGATAAATAGTAAAGAAATATTTGTGTCATGATCTCTATCTTTTCAAAGTTAATATTTTTAGACAGATCTAGGTACTAGGCACAGGTTTTAAGTTTTATCCCAAATCTGGCTTCCTTTGGGAATAATGAGAGCTTTGATTAGAGTAATCTCTACAGAAAACAGAACAATCTACCCTAAGGTACTGACTTACCACAGATGAAGTTAAATTCATGTCTCCCCAAACAACAATGCCTGCAGCTCCCAACGCAGCACTTTCTCCTATGGTACTAATTAGATCTTGCTGGATGGGAGAGAACAGAGTTGATCAGTCATTGGAAGATAAATCACTAGGAATTACAATTATAGATTGAGATAAAATGATCCCTAGATATCACCCCCTGCTTTCTTAGAGGAACATAAATGTCAAACTGATGCTCGGAATCATATTCTCGGACCACAACAGTATGTGTGTGTGTGTGTGTCTGTGTGTCTGTGTGTGTGTGTCTGTGTGTGTCTGTGTGTGTGTGTGTGTGTGTGTGTGTGTGTGTCTGTGTGTGTGTGTCTGTGTGTGTGTGTGTGTGTGTGTGTGTGTGTGTCTGTGTGTGTGTGTGTGTGTGTGTGTGTGTGTCTGTGTGCTGTGTGTGTGTGTGCTGTGTGTGTGTGTGTGTGTGTGTGTGTGTCTGTGTGTGTGTGTATGTGTGTCTGTGTGTGTCTGTGTGTGTATGTGTGTGTATGTGTGTGTGTGTGTGTGTGTGTGTGTGTGTGTGTGTGTGTATGTGTGTCTGTGTGTGTGTATGTGTGTCTGTGTGCTGTGTGTGTGTGTGTGTGTGTGTCTGTGTGTGTGTGTGTGTGTGTGTGTATGTGTGTGTGTGTGTGTGTGTGTGTGTGTGTGTCTGTGTGTCTGTGTGTGTGTGTGTGTGTGTGTGTGTGTGTCTGTGTGTGTATGTGTGTGTGTGTGTGTGTGTGTGTGTGTGTCTCTGTGTGTGTGTGTGTGTGTGTGTGTGTGTGTGTGTGTGTGTGTGTGTGTGTGTGTGTGTAGCCTTGGCTGCTCTGGAACTCACTATATAAATAAGGCTAAACTCAGACTTATAAGTGATCATCCTGCCTTTGCTTGCCTCTGAGTACCTGGATTAAGAATGCATGCCTGGCTAATATGAATATTTTTAAAGAAAAAAATATTACACTTTAATAGGCAGGCTATTGTTTTTAATTTAATAGGCAGGATATAGAAATAGTCACCAAAAGTTTTTTCTTTAAACTTGATTGGGGACAGTTGCTCACAAGCAAATATATAAATGCCTACACAGAATCTAAAGACTTTTCTTTTCCAGAAAGAAGTCTTTTAGCTTCCTTCTGTCACTTACCTCTGCGGGGTATCATGAGCACAGTCACTCAGGTGGCTTCTTGTCCTTTTGAATCCAAGCCAGGCAAATGTACAGTGCTTAATGTGCTCTGATTTTTTCAGCCTTTATATTTGGCCCCTGACACTATATTTTATTTTAAAGTACTGGATATAATGGGGCTTATCTAAGACTCATCTGGCAATGACAAACCTACAAGGGTTTCTCCAAATATGGTTAAGATAAAGGATTTCGAGTTTTCAGTAGGAGGAATTTGTGTTTTATCATTTAAAGACTACCTTAGTGCCTAAACACGACTGTGGACCTATGAAATATAAGAGAGTTGGGTATAGAAATTAGTTAGAGAGAAATACAAGCAAAGAGAGCAAACTCTTTTACTTTGGCCCCTGACACTTCTCCAGTATATCAAACAAATGAACAATTTACAATGTTCATCTGTACACAGATATTTACAGACATTTTTTCCTGGAGATTTTTGAAACGTGAAGAGGGAGTTAAGTTGAAACTAATTTACCTTTGTGGTTCATATCCACTTCTATTCTCCATGACCCATATCATCTGACAGCACACAGAACAGGAAGGGGAGGTTCTTTGGGGCTCAATTGAGATAACGTACATTAAAAGGCTTTGAAAATTGTCAACAGTCTGGTAAATACGAGCAGAAGAGGAATCACCCATAGTGCCCAGTTTGCAGACTGCAAGTACATCTGTTGACTCAAAGATGTAAGAAAAATGCAGACCACTGACACGATACAGCCTTGAGACTAGCAAGATGATAGTCACACACTGTGCTCAGAAGGAAGTCTCCCAGTCTTCCTGGGATTAAGGAGACATTATCAAAGGAGAGACCGGCCATAGAATTTACATCTCGTACTTATGTCATTGATTTACATTCACTAAATATGGAAGTTACAGATTTATGTGATGCTAGTCATACTTTCTAAGGTTACATTAGTTTAAGTATGACAGTCTTTTAGTGCCATTATGAGAAGGGGTTTACTAGGACAGATTGAAGACATAGCAAGTTTTCAAGCACATCTTCACCAAAGATGAGGCAGTAATTTTTTTTAAAAAGTGATTGTCATATTGATTTACTGTAATCTGGCAGAGATCAAGTTGATAACAGACCAGGTATAGTCTGGGGATCAGAACAGCAAAGACACTAGAGAAATGCCTTTGGGAGTCTAAAAGGACCACCTAAGAGTTGGAGCCTCATGGATAGCAAGAAGAAAGGAACAAAGTGGTTGTAGCCAAAATGGACCCCTGGGTCCCAGTATGGCCTCTGGCCTCTGGGCTTTACTGCTCACGATCCTCAGAATCAAATCACTGTTTCAGAAATGGATAAGTACTTTGGTTGTAGGACAAAGAGAACGAAACCATTCTGGCATTAATCAGAAAACTTCCTCCATCCATGCTAGCTAGTTTCAAATAGTGCCAAGATGCCAAGCAGGCTACTGGTAGAAAAAAAGACATCAATGGCCTCACCTATCATAGTGGTAGGTAATACTGTTGCAATACCACCCACCAAAACAAGATCCACCCAGTGGTACGATAATGTCTTATCTGTTAGACAGGTAACCAGCCACTTTGCGCTTAGATTTGCAGCCCACTCCACAGGAGGGAATTCATATCTAGGAATGAGATCCTGGACAGAGGCCTAGGACTGGTTAGGCCATAGGCCTTAGAGAGAAGCCTACGACTGCACTTTTGCTGAGCGGTCATATTGCCAAGCTGTCTGTAATCACTTGTATTTATTATATCCTATTGTTAACTCCAGTCAAGGAGTTAAGAATAAGTTAACAAATAAGAACAAGTTAAGTTAAGATTCAAACAAATTCACAATTGTTTCCGTGTAAAGAATAAGAGTTTATGAGTGTCGGACATTATGTCAATCCTCCACACACTCTACCATTCTAAGGTTTAGGAAACATCGTGGATATGGGGGCAGAGAGGAAGCCAGAGCTCGTAGGTGAGGAGGAGTGCTTTGAAACACTGCCTTCTCTATACAGTATGGCTACTGCACTCGTGAACTCACAGAAGCTATGGTTTCTTGAACAAGATCAAGCTATTTAAAATTCTAGTCTTACAGGGGGTAGAGAACCCATGTGACCCCACTCCTACTTGAGAAACTATTGGTGGTTGTTGGAGAGATAGGGAATCATTTGTCTTTGAGGCTGTAGCTACTAGAAAGTGGCTAATGATCCCTTAGATGGTTCCATACTCATATACAAGCAGATAGCGAGAGACCAGTTCTTGGTTTCATACTCCATCGTAGAGAACCTGACCTAAGGTTGACCTCTCTAGCACCAATTTCCAGGTTACTCCCCAACAAACTTGTGTCTCCAGGTTACAACCCTGCCCCTGGCATTTTACTTCCTAACAACCACCAATCAAGAGGAAAGCAGAAGTTAAGTTTATGGTTTGGCTCCCAGCACCAGCCAATTATTTTAAAGGGCAACACAACTCCATAAGAGCTCCCCCACCCCCACCCAATCAGATGTGTGCCAGGCTAGAAACCCCCTCGCTTGCTTGCCATTTCCTGTAACACCTTGTCCTACTGAGAGCTCATCCTCAGGTCCTGCAGCGTCACAGATGGAGGCGTGGGTGGCCTAAACTCAAGCTAGTGCGATTGCATTGGGATTGACTCCTGGGTGGTCTTTTGGGGCTCGCAAACGGGCTCTACCATAACACTAACTGGACTGTGTGTGCTATTAAAAAGGAAACTTGAAATGAGAAGGACATGTATTGAAAGGAAGACCAGGGAGAGTTTGAGGGGCAAAGTGCAGGGTGGATATAATCAATTTACATTGTGTATATGTAAGGGGGCAAAGGAAGTAAAGGGTAGGAGGATGCCTTAGAGGAATCGTTTTTCATACTTGGTTTTTGGTCCCTGGTGTTTACCAGAGCTTATATTAGAAAGTAGTGTACTAGTGGGATATATAATGAAGTAACAGAGTCAATATGGAACTTACTTTGTATGATAACAGAAAACTAATTGCTTACAGAAAAACATTTAAATCTTCAGCCACAGAAATACACTTCATCGTTTTTATAGAGCATGACATCACATTCTGTCTAGACTGAATTTATATGTTGGCAGTGTGGGCCATCTTCCCAGTGAAATGAGGTATCACTGCCTCTGTATTGTTCTCTGAAGCTATGACTGCTGCCTGAGACTCTTAGATAGCCCATGGTCAAGTTCAAGGCTTTGATGCTTGTTTTAAAATGATAGCTATTCCACCTGTATTTCTGAAGATATTCAAATTTTCACATACCTTTCCTTATTTGATTTTTATCATTCTTCTGTTAGATCAGTGGGGTAGATGGTCCCCACCCGTACTCCGTGGTTGTTTTGTTTTGTTTTGTTGGTCGGGGTGGTTTGTTTTTTGTTTTCATTTGTTTTGTTATTGTTGATAACCAAGAAGCTGAGTTCTGGGAAGGTTAAAAGATGTGCTACCCAATCCTCACTGTATGGGTGCATGCATTCTGAAAGGCAGACATATTGCAGAAAAAAAATGGAAACCCTTCATAGTCATTCAGAGTTTGGAATAAATGAGCATCAGATATTTTTAAAACCTATGAGTAGATTATTTTTTATGATTGGTTGAGTACAGTGGTGTGCATGCTAATGTTTTAAATGCTGGAACACAGCTCCCCTTTCAGAATGAGATGAGGCCCAAATTCTGATGATGCTTTCCTGGGAAGGAAGAGTACGATTTCTGAGCTGTCACTATTAAAAAAAGGTTATCTGAGCCTTGTGCAATGTGCAGAATGCACACTGTGCCTTTCAATTTTAGAGTTCTTTTTTCAAAAATAAATGAATTCTCACTAAACAGACATTATTGACCTAAATATATGAATATATGTATGTATGTATTATGTATGTATGTGTATATATGTAAAGTTAAAATATACTTTCTGGTATATATAACATATATAGAATAATATATAAGCATATGTAAGTATGTTTTCCAATTCCAGAGTCATGGTGGTTCTGTAAAAATTGAGATAGCATTTCCAAACCTCCCAGAAGTGACCTCTTGCCATTCTTGATTCAATTTTCACAGCTCATTTTGGAGGTTAGTGTGAGTTTCAGACAGAAGGGAAGACTAAGTCCACACTGCTCTACCAGATTTCCATTAGCAGATCAGAGAAGTAATTGTATCTAAGATGGTTCAGTCTACAGGCTTACATATGTTCTTTATATTTAGAATGTCTTTCATTCTACTTTTACATGTATGGCCAAACAGTCCCATATTAAAACATCCTCTCTAACTTTTTAACCTGCTCACTATAAACTATTTTAATAATCTCCCACAATAACCAGTCATAGGGAATTCAGTAGCTGCTAGCACCATAGGCTAGTTTTTTCTACCTCGGTGTGTCCTATAAAAAGGAATGCTAATAAGAAACATAAAAAATGGCCTGGAAAGATGGCTCAGTGGTTAAGGGCACTGACTGCTCTTCCAGAGGTCCTGAGTTCAAATCCCAGCAACCACATGGTGGCTCACAACCATCTGGAATGAGATCTGATGCCCTCTTCTGGTGTGTCTGAAGGCAGTGACAGTGTACTCACATACATAAAGTAAATTAAAAAAAAAAAAGAAACATAAAAAATTTACTTTCCACAAAGGGAGAGTCTAAGCAGATCAGTAGTTTAGAAAGATGCTAGCAAATCAAAACAACCCTGAGATTTCACCTCACACCAGTGAGAATGGCTAAGATCAAAAACTCAGGTGACAGCAAATGCTGGCGAGGATGTGGAGAAAGAGGAACACTCCTCCATTGTTGGTGGGATTGCAGACTGGTACAACCATTCTGGAAATCAGTCTGGAGGTTCCTCAGAAAATTGGACATTGATCTGCCTGAGGATCCAGCTATACCCTCTTGGGCATATACCCAAAAGATGCCCCAACATATAAAAAGACACGTGCTCCACTATGTTCATCGCAGCCTTATTTATAATAGCCAGAAGCTGGAAAGAACCCAGATGCCCTTCAACAGAGGAATGGATACAGAAAATGTGGTACATCTACACAATGGAATATTACTCAGCTATCAAAAAACAACGAGTTTATGAAATTTGTAGGCAAATGGTTGGAACTGGAAAATATCATCCTGAGTGAGCTAACCCAATCACAGAAAGACATACATGGTATGCACTCACTGATAAGTGGCTATTAGCCCAAATGCTTGAATTACCCTAGTTGCCTAGAACAAATGAAACTCAAGACGGATGATCAAAATGTGAAGGCTTCACTCCTTCTTTAAAAGGGGAACAAGAATACCCTTGGCAGGGAAGAGAGAGGCAAAGATTAAAACAGAGACTGAAGGAACATCCATTCAGAGCCTGCCCCACATGTGGCCCATATATATACAGCCACCCAATTAGACAAGATGGATGAAGCAAAGAAGTGCGGAAGTGTAGATCGCTCCTGAGAGACACAGCCAGAATACAGCAAATACAGAGGCGAATGTCAGCAGCAAACCACTGAACTGAGAATAGGACCCCCGTTGAAGGAATCAGAGAAAGAACTGAAGAGCTTGAAGGGGCTTGAGACCCCATATGTACAACAATGCCAAGCAACCAGAGCTTCCAGGGACTAAGCCACTACCTAAAGACTATACATGGACTGACCCTGGACTCTGACCTCATAGGTAGCAATGAATAGCCTAGTAAGAGCACCAGTGGAAGGGGAAGCCCTGGGTCCTGCTAAGACTGAACCCCAGTGAACTAGACTGTTGCGGGGAGGGCGGCAATGGGGGAGGGTCGGGAGGGGAACACCCATAAGGAAGGGGAGGGGGAGGGGATGTTTGCCCGAAACCGGGAAAGGGAATAACACTCGAAATGTATATAAGAAATATTCAAGTTAATAAAAAAAAAAAAAAGAAAGATGCTAGCTTTACACTAATAGTGTTCTTCAAAGGGCAAAATTAACAAAGAAATGCTTTGTTTTAGATACAGAAGAAGTCCTCCACTAAGGGGCAAGGACAGTCTTACCTTAGAAAGGAAAAGCAAAGGTTCCTCTTTGTAGCCCAGCCGTGTGTAGACGAATACCGGCAGAGCATAATCATGTGATGTCATGGTAGAGATCCTCAGTGATTCACGCACCCGAAATTGTGAGAAGTGCAAAGTATTTTCACTGTCTGCAAAGGATTTCCTAATACTAACAGCAGGATACAGGGCAGTACTGCTGTTCCAGAGCCAAGAGAGGTCATTGTTCCTCAAAACTTCCTCTTCTGGGCATGACCCGGTATAGTTTGTAGCATAAACATTGTAATTGTGGCAGTCAGGATACAAGTAATAACCCCAAAAGCCCTTGGGTCTGCTCTTAATTCCCAATTTGATAGTTTCCTCCATGAAAGCTTTGGCACTTTTCTCAAAAGTTGCTTTGGCTAAATATTCAATATCAGCAGCGGATATGTTCTCTTTCATATCAGAAATAAGAGTTCTTGACTTCTGTCTGTAGATATCCTTGGTGTTCCAGTTCCGGGCCCACTGTGGGCGCCAATATTCCCAGTCTATAACAGCAAGTCCACTGAAATTTTCAGAAGGGATGTAATAATTAATATCCTGGTAAGCCTTTTCCAGGTGTACCTGTAAGCTTGTGTTTTGGGGAAGACCACCATTGATGGGTTCCCCTTCTGATGTATACCATGGGTAAGATCCCAATTTGTTGGCATAAAATATAACAACATTTTGCCTCCTGTCTTTGAGCCGAGGGCTTCCAACCATCTGAAACACTTTTAAGTTCACTGCCAAATTATATTTTATCAAACACAGGTCTGTTGGAGCATTCCAAGCAGCTATAAAGGGTTTCCTTTGGTAAACTGGAAGTCGAGCAGGTTTTAGGGATGAGATAGACTTCAGGATAAAAAATATGAGCAACCCTGATGTAAGATGTACTGGTTGAACAACACAGCGTCTTAATTGTCCTTCAGACAATAGTTGCATGATAAGATAGAAACTTACACTACCTCTTCTTCAACGTAATCCAAAAGGCCTGTGGAGAAATTTAGTTTTCCATTAGTGGTTACTCCTAAGAGGAGGGATGCTGTGACTGCTTATTTATATTTTCAAAGAACGATTTACTTTAAAATTATAACAATTCTGATGAATGAACTGAGATGTAAAATCAAGTGTCATGATCAAGTTTCTACTCAGGGATAAGCAAAAGAATTCAGAAAGTGCCTAGCAGCTACAAAACCTTTATATCCATAATAAAGTATGAAGAAGATGTGAGGTCCGTGATGAAAAACAGATGTGAAATAATACTTACAATCACGTTGGAAAACTTGCCAATATGAGGCATTACAACTTAAAACACTTTAATTGCTTTCTTATAACAATTATATAACAATCTGTGATTGCACTTTTATTTCCCAAAAGAGGAAACTAAGACAGAAATGGAGAGCTCTGATTGATGTCCCATCACGTGAAAGATGAGGCCATACAAGAAAATGCTATAGGAAATGCTTGGATAGGTTAGACGAGTGACTACCTTGGCTGTGAGGGATGTAAGAAGGAAACTGAGGTCGGTGACAAGGAACACGTCAGTGGAGGTGCACTCAGGATGAATGGGTACCAGATGGAGAGTTGTCATGTTTCCCTTTCGGTCTTCTGGGAGAAACTGCAGAAGAACTACTTTTAGGTAGCTACAGAAAAGACCTTATTGGTGTGAAGTGTTCTGTTGTACCAGGGAAATGGTATGCCTTATGCTTTAAGTATGCCATCGTGATGTTAAGACTTGTAGCAGACATTTGCTGATGAAGGGCCGAGGGAAAAGATTCCTTTCCAGTTCCTTTGTGGTGAATTCTGCAGTGAAATGTGGAGTGAAATAAATATTGGGTAGCTTCATGGGTTACCTAGAATTTCTATTCACATTAGTATGCTAGACCTGAAAAATACTATGAGTTTTGGTTGGTGACCTCTGGTGGTTAAAATGATAGTTGCATACAATAACTGAAATTCTCCTAAGTCAGAAGAGGTTTCATAGGAAGATCCTCTATCAGAGTTTCTGGTTTGAAGTAAAATCTACCGTATGTGAACAGAAAAGTTCTGTACCAAGAGAACAATGTAGGCATAAAACAGCAGAATCATGGACATTAAACGCTCACCAAAACGCTCACCAAATCCAGTTCTAAACAAAGAAAGGTGTGTGTGTGTGTGTGTGTGTGTGTGTGTGTGAATGTGTATGTGTATGCAAGTGCTCTTGCCTGCTCATAAATATGTGAAGACCAGAGGTCAATGCCCAGTATCTTGCTTTATTGCTGTCTCAATTTTTAATACAGTAAGCACTTCTTTCTGAACCTTAAACCCATTTATTCATCTAGGTTGCTGGCTAGTGACCTTTAGGATTCTACCCATCTACATTCCCCCAGTGCTGGGGTTACAGGTGAGCTCCACGGCATCTGCTTTTATGTAATCGTTGGGGATCCAAACTCAGGTTCTCATACTTCTGCAACAAGCACTTTTCTCACGGGACCATCTCCCCCGACTCCTGTCCTCAGTGCTGGAATTTTATCACCATTATCAACACCACTGCTTAGACTCATTGAATCCCAAGATCTCAGCTCAAAAGCTTGAGTAGGATGTATCTAGGCAGTTCTATCGAGGTCCAAATCAGCATCAAAGCTCTACTGAAAGCTGGGGAAGCATTTGGACTTTGGGGCTTACTTGGTGAAACAATATTTAAGAAGTCCTAAAGTAAAGTGAAACATTCAAATGTCATTTTTAATTAAGTATTTTCTTTCATTGGATAGATCTCTACAGCCTGAAGATGAATAACACTACTCTACCTACTAGCATACAACTGAATTTTGCTTCAAGCTTCCTCAGGTCCCCTTCCCCTCACCCCATCCATGCATCCACAGCCCCTGCTTCTGAGCCCTGCTCTACCTCAACCAGTAGAAGTGCAGATCACTGCCTGACTTCCGCACCTAATCATAATCATCCCATATCAACCTGCCTTTGCTTTCTGGCCTCCCCATGCTCCTCTCATGAAAGTCTATTTCTTTAAATGCGTCTTTAATTGGAGGAATTGAGGGAGATTTGATAACATGTTGACAGAATGGATGGGTGAGGAGTTTAACCTGGATTTGCCCCTAAATTCTATCATCTGTTTCTCTCTGCTCAGGAGCCGGGTTTATGTGGGAACATAGAACCGTCTCTGAAGACATTTTGGAGGCCTTTAAACAAAAGAAAAGGAAGTAGGTTTTTTTTTTTTTTTTTTTTCTATTTTTCGGAGCTGGGGACCGAACCCAGGGCCTTGCGTTTGCTAGGCAAGCGCTCTACCACTGAGCTAAATCCCCAACCGGAAGTAGGTTTCTTGTCAGCTCTCTTCACCCCATAGAGAAAGGCATGCTCATGAAGGCTTCTTTACTACTATCCTGTGATTTTTGGCTTCACAGTTCCAATGTTGCCCACTGAAAGATGAACACTACAAAGGCCACAGAAAGGTGAAATGTGTTTCCAGGAACCCCTCCAGCCCCCACGATCTTACCTCTTTGGTTTACTCTTCCAGATAGTGAAGACGGCGGCGAGTAGGTGGCCCTTGGGTGGAGTCTGCCACATACAGACAGGGGTCAGCGAAGAAGCCACTCTCCTCTATTCCTCTCAGCAGAAAAGTTGTGATAAACTATGTTTAAAACCTAAAATGAGTAAACCAACACTCAGAAGCTGTTGAAACCATGGAGCCTGACTTTAGATGGGGTAATTTCACAGGCTAGCAAAGATAGGCTAGTTCATTGTCAAGCCACGATAAAAGTGAGTCAGTGTAAGGGCCCCTTTAAATCGCGTTCAAGCAAGGGAGGTGTTGGTGTCAGGGTTGCAATGCACGAATTCCAAACACATCTGTCTCAGAGGAACAAATGACTACAGAGATGGTTCTGCTCTTGTGGTCTTCTGTTTATTTGCTTGTTTGCAGTCTTAGGAATGAAACCCGAAGTCTTGCGCATAACCACTCTTCATTACTCACACATTTACTCCCTCTGGGTACATTCCCCCTCCCCACTCTTAGACTCTCTCAAGTCACCCAACCAAAGTTGAAGTCCTACAGATAGCTCTCTCTGACATCCTTTTACCTGTGGTGCCTGGAGATATAAACACTCTGTTTCTTGCATAAGCAATAAGCCCCCTTAATTGAGTACTAGTATGGCCTGATGGTCTTCGAATCTCTGGACCCTTAGCATTCATTCAAGCATATTTCAGTAAGACAAACTGAGCCTAGTTCTGGAAGGATCAGGATGACTATAAAGTACTTCCTGTGATGACCCCAAAAGACTGTTGATTCAAAGTGTTATGAGTAACAATATTGTGGTGTTTTTAACAATCGCCACATTTTGGGGGCGGGGGGGAAGGATGTGTTTTAATGAATAAAGATATTTACATATCCAGATAATTTTTGTTCATTTTAGTTTACAATATGGCTTCAGGTAGAGCATATTTTCACTGCTCATAAATTCTAACCTTTAAAGTTAATTTTACTCTCAAAAATTTTGTTCAGAGGAAGTAGATATTCTTGCACAGAACAATTCAATATATTTTTGTTTAGCTCAGCATTGCTAGTAATACTGAGAATTAGGAAAAACATATAAGCATCTAGTACATAGTGTTATTAGTTAATCATCTGTATATAGCAAAACATTTTCTTTTTATGTTTCTAATTTTTGAAAAATACAAAGAACATATAAAATTTACTAATCAGTAAAAGTAAGTTGTTTGCAGTTTGGACAAAGTATACCACTAGTTGTCACCTATAGCTTCACTTTAAAGGCAAACTAATCTTTACTATATTAATCCTGCCAATCCATGAGCTTGGGAGATCTTTCCATCTTCTGAGATTTTCTTCAATTTCTTTCTTCAGAGGCTTGAAGTTCTTTTTTTTCCGTTTTTTCTTTATTAGCTTGAGTATTTCTTATTTACATTTTGAATGTTATTCCCTTTCCCGGTTTTTGGGCCAACATCCCCCTAACGTCTCCAACCTGAATATATGTATTTTCTTCTTTGGTTCTGATGAGAAACAAATTCAGCACCTTGTACATGTCCATGGAAAACAGCACTCTATCCCTGAACTATATCTCTACCTTTGTTTACTTTTTCTTGGTTGTGTTTAAATTTTGTATTATTTTTGTTTGGGAGACTAGATCTTTCTTTGCACTAAGGCTGACCTTGACCTGTAATCTTCCTGTCATAGTCTTCCAAGTGCTGGAATTAAATTATTCCTTAGTCTTGACGATAGCTCAATTTTTTCCTTTTTTTATTCATGCATCAAGGACAGTGCATATTAAGATTAAAGAAATTACCCAGCAAAAATTTTAAAACTCATACTCTCCTGACATCATCATAATACATTGCAGAAGAAATCTAATGCTCTAATTTATAACCCTTCTTTTTCTTTTACATGATGTTGAGATTTAATTTTCAAACACCTTTTTAAGATGTCAAGGGAAATTAATAAAGGTTGACAGAGATATCCTAGAGTTCCCAGTCCCTTGGAGATCCAACAGATGTGATTTTACTTCCAAACTCTCAAAGAAAGTATAGTTCACTGTGGTGTTTTCCTAAACATTATAAAATACATAAATATTTATCAAGCTGAAAAGCAGATTGAAGCTGGTGATCTCAAAGCTGCATTGGCAATTCTGCAGTAGTAAGTACTAGGTTACAATCCAGTAACAGTCACTGGAGCAACAGCCTATAAGAAGCATGCTTTTTCCTTATGAATCCTTTCCCTTTTAAATGTCATAACTCAATGAGCTGGGTTTCTGCCTGCTAGGGAAAAAAAAAGGTAGGTAGGTAGATAGATGAGTGATAGATAGATAGATAGATAGATAGATAGATAGATAGATAGATAGATAGATAGATAGATAGATAGATTCTCAATGGGTTTTTCTCATAATGTTTAATTAAAAATTTAGCACCAATTGTATTGCAATACAATCCATTTTATTATCGTGTCTCTTGAAGGCCCGTAATTTACAAGTATGTCCAGAATTTTCTATAAGTCTGTTTCACAACATAATCAAGGAACATCAGTATGCCTTCTTTTTGAACAAATTTTAGAACTACTGTGATATCTAGGTTCTATAAAACACCTTCCTTTCTATTCTTCTCAAATAAGCTTTAACTTTGTAAGTATATAATACTGACCATTTCCGTGTCTCCTGTTACAAAGCTATTTCCTCTGGATGGAAACCTTCCCTCATAGAGGGGGTGTTGGTACTCACAGGGCTCCAAACATTCACAGGAAATTCGTAAGAAGTGCCAAGCCACTCCACAAAGCTCTGTAATTCCCAAATAGCTGCGGCGGAGGACACCTCTTGGTGGCGAGCATTCATACAACTTGCAAGAGGAACTGGTTGTACAGCTCTTGTGAGTAATCACCTATCACCTGGAGGCTGAGCCTCCATGGCGAGCATTTCCTGTGAAGTGGGAAGGAAGCTTCTCAGTGATGGGCAGCCACCCAAGAGCCATTCACGTTCCAGAAAGTCACTCCGTACCTATGTTCTCACAAGCATCCCTGATAAACTCACTGGTTGATGAAAGCCAGATTTGGGTGGGAACCCGTCTTTGCTATGTCGGTGTTCTCTATTTGGAATAAATAACAACGTTTCTATCCATCTTCTCAGGAAAATTCACATAATACTAGTAAATGGAAACTTCACTATTTTTCAGTATAAGTCATACTTCTTTGTGAAGCAGAACCATTTTGGGTTTTTTTGTTTGTTTGTTTGTTTGTTTTTTAAGAAATGCCATCTAAGAGAGGATATAAACTCTAATTCTCTAGCACAAATATATGGAGTCCTGCTCACTCATTCATTGCCTCCCTGAAATCCCGTGTCACACTCCCTGCTTGAGTTTCCTCAGGGACAACTTTCTTACCCTGCACAGTCATCTCACTGAATTGAACAGACTCTGGGCATCTTACAGCTATGCTCTGGTCTCCCACATGTAACCGATGTATGCCTGACCGTACAGCGTTCTCTGACTTTATAACCACCTTCTAATTGAAACATCTCTGTCAGCCTTCAGTACACTTGATGGTAAGTTATCAAGTTCATTAAAGCTACCTAATCTGAAAAGGCTTTGGTACCTAAACAAAGGGTTAATGAAATAATCCTTGTACTACGTACTTTTCTTAGTTCTTTTATTTTTTTAAGGTTTATATCTTGAGGGACTAGTTACATAGTATTTCATCTTTGTCTAAGGTCCTGGACATAGACTTTCAGCATCCTTTCTGGATAAATGAGAAACCCCAATATGGCAAGTAAATGTGGCAAGCAGTGTATGCTATCTTATAACCAGGGAATTAAACCCCTGACCAAATAGCAAACAGTTAACTAAGTATTAATTTGTGTCCATTTTTTAAAGGTCATCGGATAACTGGATCTCTACCTTAGGCTTGGTACATATACAATAGTAAAGAAAGCGAGTTTCTATATTAGTTGTAGAGTCATACGTTAATCATCGATGCAAAGGAAATGTCCTTTCAAACAAATGAGCTTTGACTTTTTACAATAGGTTTTTATTTCCCCAAGATTACAAATTGCACTCTGGATAGTTACAAGCCTTGCAACTTGAAAACAAATAAACTGCCAGGTGGGTGGGTGGTGCACACCTTTAATCTCAGCACTTGGGAGACAGATGATCTCAGTGAATTGGTTCAAGGCCAGCCCGGTCTACAGAGTGAGTTTCAGGACAACCAACGTTACACAGAGAAACCCTATCTTGAAACAAAACAAAACAAAAGTAGTAAAGTAATTCAGAATTATAATTCCCCCATGCAATGTAAGAGAATCTTCTCACACGGGGAAGAAATAGAGAAACGTTCCAAGCACCAGTTCTGGGCTGCATTGACATTACCATAAGTGGTTTTGAAATACCTATGCAAAGACAGGAGGTGTCCAGACTGGAGTAGCCAGTTCGTGACACACCAAAATACTCTACCAAAGAAACATTGCCTCATGTGTTCTTGTCATTCTATTTCATGAAAGAATTTAGAAAATATCTTACCAACTAGGAAGAGGGGTCACATAAACATGCTCACATACATATATTTTTCTAAAAAAGATGAGACAAAAGTACAGAAGTACAAACTGGTTCGAGAAAAACAGTCAGTGATTATTCTCTACTCAGTCGCTTTCAGAGTGGTTGGATAAAATTTAAACCTATTTTTATGATAGAAACATCTATTTTCTGACGCCTTTCAACATTACATGTTTCCTAAGAACTGTAACATTTGCTATAAACAGCAGCCCTCCAGTATTAATCATTGTGATAGATCAATAATTACAGAATAGATTACAAGACATTACTAAAGATTATGAAAGGTATTTTATTGAATAAATGCACTGCTACTGTAATGGAAATTGTTAGCATGAGGAATTTTTTACCACTAATTATTATAAAATGATTCAAGTGTGTAGCACTCCAATAAACCTGCATCACAGCTGTTTACCAGGCCTGCTTTGTGGAACACCGTTTACCACCTCAGAACTTACAGCCATAATGCATGCTACAAAATCCTGCTTTTCAGAGAAACTCTAAACATAAAAGAGAAGTAACCCAGCTTGACTAAACACAAAAGTGAGAATATTTTCAAATATAAATACATAGTGGATAAAAATTACTAAATTTAATTTACAACTACCAGGGACAAACACATTTTCTAAGATCCTGGATTCCCAAAAGTAGTCCATATTTAAGAAGGTACTTCAGTTAAACAATAAAGGTTAGCTAAAAGAAGAAAATGGAATATTCGAGGAAGTGAAGATTAGTTTCTTTCTAGCTGTTGTAAGAAGACATTTTGAAAAACAATCTTTAAAATTTTTTTTCAGACAGAGCATAAAGTATAGTTTACCTTTGCTTTTGTTTGCCTGCTGGTCCTTTATTCACCTGCTCCAGAGCAGTGGCTGGAGCGGCCAGGATGTCCCAGCGCTCCCGGAAGCCTGTCATTACAGGGCTGACTCAGTCCTCCAAGCTAAACAAGAGGCTTCCATTAAATCTCTTTATAATCAAAGTCAGGCTCCCTTCAAACTATCTTGGTATAAATGAGCATTGCTTTCTTGAAATATCCAATTTAGATTCGCTGACCTGAGCAGGGAGAAAAGACAACTGATTGGGATTCCAATGGGAAGCAGTCAAGAGGACCGTGTGGGGAAGATTTCCAGAAGGAAGAGCAAAGGGGGTCAAAGGCTTTGTGCTTATTTTAACAAACAGACCCTCATGTGCTGGCCTCAACAACAGAATCACTGACCTCAGCGGGGCATTCCATATCATCCTGAGAAAATGACCGAATCAACCAGAACTGGCGACTCAAGGTGATGAGTTGAGCGGGTATTTGTAATGATATGCCATTCTCTGCTCCCGGGATTAGACAAAATAAATATAAAGCTGGATACAAGAAGGGTTGATAAGACTCACACACTGAAAACAGATGCGATCGGATGAGAAAATGCGAAAAATGAAACAGAAATAAACAAGGTCCATAGAAAAACAGCACTATGGAGTCCTCAGCTATTCCTTCCTCAAAAGACACTTCCGCAGTAGAAAAGGAAAACACGTGGAGTGGATGGAAGGCAATTCTCAGAGTTATCTGTTGGAATATTGTTTACAGATCTCAGAACAGCAGGTCGTCTTTGCCATTCCCCAAATATGTACATTGTCAAGCAGGACTGATGCCCATCAGAATACTTAAACAGCCCTTCCGCTATAAGGTCTCCACTTGTGATTTGGACCAAATGCAAAAGTGTAGTTTAAATGCAGAAAGGTGGTCTCCCTAGTGTGCACAGAAAGCAGGAGAGACTGGCTGTTCAGCTCTCTGGGAATTAACACTCTTCTCTCAGGATAATTCCCTCCTTCCTTTGGTAATTATGGGAGTTCCTACCAACCTGCGTGCTTTCCACTCACGTGCATCGGATGGAATGCTACTTGTCTACATGCCCGTCTTTATCACAGAGATCATCTCCCATGCAGTACAGAATTCTGTTGAGTAAGTGACTCAAGCTCGGGAGTTAAATCCCTGTGGTAGACTTTTTTCAACAACTTGAGTCCTTCAAGGATATGATGACCAAGGACTACCAGACATATAACACTAACCAACAGTGTGAAGGAGAAGAAATTAAGAAAGTGAAAACTGGCACTAGAGAATGGGGAAGTAGAGATAAAATACATAACACTGACAACATTAAAAAAAAATGAAGTGTAGTGATGGCTATTCCTAATTGTCAATTTGATTACATCTGAAATGAACGACAACCAGAAATGGAGGGCACACCTGTGGTCCAGATCTTGAGGCTGGAAGACACAAGGTTCTAACCCAGATCTTGGCATGGAGAGCCTGAGGCATAGTGGTTATGAAAAGCTTAGGTCCAGGCAAGGTAGTACATGCCTTTAATCCCAGAAGACTGAGGCAAGCAGATCTCTGAGTTCAAAGCCAGCCTGGGACAAGGCAACTAGGATTAGGGTCTTAAAGCCCTTGCCCACAATGATACACTTCCTCCAACAAGGCCACACCTCCTAATAGTACCACTTCCTGGGCCAAGCATATTCAAACCACTACGAGTCCACAGAAGAAGTCACATACTTTGTTAGACATTGGGCCAACAGAGGATTCCTTTGCTGGTTGCCTTGGGAAGCATATCTGAAATAGATATGAAAGACACAAATGTGCATTTGTCTTTGAGTTAAACACAACTACTTCTCATTTTCATGAGGTGGCTAATGAAGCACAGAGTGCAAGCATACGCCAGCTAAAGGAAAAGACAACAAGGCCTGAAAAGGCCCTCATAACCTGCATTTGACTTCAGATTTGCAAAGGACAGTTTTAAAAATCTACTGTTAGAAATGTGACCGTTGGGACTCATGAGATGGCTCTACACAGAGGAGCACGAACTGTTCTGGAAGTGGACCTGGGTAGGGTTCCCAGCACCCACAGGGCACCTCACTACTGTCCAGGATTCCAATTCTAGGGGACCTGAAACCCTCTTCTAGCCTCTGAGGGCACTGCATGCACGTGATGTAGATACCTAAATATAAGCAAAGCAAGTCATACACATAAATATTTTAAAAAACCGAAATGTGGCATTGTTTGTATTTTATAATACTAGTGAAATCAAATCCATTAGTGTTCTTACTTAGAAAACTGTAAATGACTATCTAGGGTTGCTAGCATTTCTTCTACTAATTGTTTTCCCCTTTCTCCTAATATACCAATCCTTTCATATTCCCTAATGATTTCAGGCGCATTTTATTTTTTTATTGGATATTACTTATTTACATTTCAAATGTCATTCCCTTTCCTGATTTCCCTGGCCATAAACTTCCTATCCCATCCCCCTCTTCTTTTTCTGTACCAGTGTTCCCCCTCTCCACCCACCCCCCCTTCGCACCCACCCCCATCATTTCCCTACACTAGGGGACCCAGCCTTAGCAGGACTTCTCTCATTAGTGCCCAACAAGGCCATCCTCTGCTACATATGCGGCTGGAGCCATGGGTCTGTCCGTGTATAGTCTTTGGGTAGTGGTTTAGTTCAGGGGCATTTTAAACAGTGGATTCTGCCTCTAATTCATTCACTGGTAGCTGGATACAACTGAGCATGTCTCTATTATTCTTTACCTGTTTTATTACCTTCATCTTCAAAATGGTATTACTACTCAACATTTGCCTTTCCTGCTTTACCAGAAGGAGTTAGGTGTCTGAGCCCTGCTGTAATAGCTGTTAAATACGTTTTCATCACTGGAAGAGTAGGAAGAGTAGTTGCTCCTTGTGTGTCTTAGTAGGCAACTGAATGCTTATGAAAGACATTGCATGTTTGTGCCAAAGGCTTTAGTTCCTGTAAATATGGGTTTTGTGCTACAGGAGACCAACAAAACAGGAGAATTTATACATGCCCATCAATCTAGGTTCCCGTACTGCTTTCTTTACTTTTTACTTTTTCCCAGAACACATAATGGAATAACTAATTAATGAAACAATTAATGTGACTGTGAGAATCTGAATATGACTTTTCATAAAGTTCTATGTGTGTTCCAGGATGATATCTACCTAATAATGCAAAATTTAAGACATATTAGAGAGGAAAATACCTGTCCTAGCCTTAGAAAACTAATAATAGGACACCACACTCTATTGAACCTTTGTGGAAAGGTTGGATCTTTGTGAAATAAAATTATTTGGATGACAGCTAGGTTATGTCAGGTCACCATAATGAAATTTCAAATGAATCACCATCCAGTGACAATTAAGAGACTGTTTGGATAGAGTATATTTCAATAAACCAAAAAGTATTGAACAAAAGAATTTCTGACTTAAATTCAATTGTGTAGAAAGCTAGTAAAGTTTATCTTTTGGTATTGATGAGACAAACGTACTCTGGATAAAGTTAATCCTTGATGAGATCATTTAAAGAGTCATTTTCATCTCCATAGGTGACGATCCTATTGGTGTCCTTCTTGTTGGTGCTGTTGTTTTTTATTATTGTTGTGATTTAAAAGTTCACAATCCCTGGAATTAATCCTCTGGATTTGCTCTTTTTTTATTTCCCAGATACATTCTTTTGGATCTTTCCTATTTTGTTTCTAGTTCCCTCCCCCCCACCATCCCCCCCCCCAGACAAATTCTCACTATGTTGTCTTGACTGACTTGAGCTCACTTTGTCAGCTAAGCTGGCCTTGAACTTGTCATCTATCTCTGCCTTCCAGGTGCTCAGATTATAGGAGAAAACTCTAATATCTGTCTCCCTGATAGTGTTGACTTAATTCATCTACTCTCTGATTTCTCACTATAAAGGCCTTATGTGACAATCTTTTATAAAATTTCCAGTGCTTTCTAATACCTCCTAATGCCTTAAACCTGTTTTCTCTTAATTCTATAGACTACTATCACCATCATACATGTCTGTTTATCCTTAACTTCTAATCTTCATGAGATTAGAATTCCAATTACCCACCATGAACTGAGCAACCAACAATGTGTATGAAACTTAAAACTAAAAGTTCTTAAGAAAAGGCTTGCAATCAGAGAAAGATAATGTTTTCTTCTCTTCGGTGTTTTACAGAAAAATTACCATTGTAGTAGGGACTAGGAAAAAATTCATCAGAATCACAAATAAGGTCATGCCAACAGAAACTGCTAAATTAAATCCAGTTGCAGGAGCCTTGTTCTTTTGGAGATTTGGAGAGTGAGATCTGCAGGACTCTCCGTGCCAGCCATAGTAACAGTGACACACAAATCCATTCTTCATATTCACTATTGCCTTCAGTTTACTTTTTGGAGAAATGACAAAATTGACACCTTTGCTCGTGACAGAATTCGTTTGGTTATCTTCAGGCATATGCAGATAAAAGGAGGAGTCGGGTGTCTTCCGAATACATCTTCCATGGCTGTTACATAGACTTTGACTGCAGAGCTTTGCTGCTGATGTTACATTGAGAGCATAGGGGCCCAATAGCCCATGAACAGTTTGTTGCAAAGATAAGCAAGTCTCCTGTAAGAAAAAAATATAAGAGATGCTTTTAGAACAGAACAGAGTCCAGAGAAATAAATTCACATGTATACAATCAAGTGAACTTTGACAAGGGTGTCTAGAATACACAACATGGAAAAGATCAACTTGTTAACAAATAGTGTTGGGGGGGAAGTGATCTAAACAAAATAGAACCACTCACTTATATAACATACAAAACTTAACAAAAAGTTGGTTAAACTTAAACACACAAAAAAAATAGATATAACTTTAAGCAGAAAGTTTGCTTTTCTTCCTAATTCCTGTCAACTGTGACAGCTTTTTTGCAGAAGACTAAAGGAACAAGACGAATTATGTCAGACTAAACACTTCTACAAACAAAGAAAAAGCAAAATTGTCAGTGGAATGAGAAGGTATTCTACAAAGTAAAAGAAAAGATGTGTAAAACCCCTATTTCCCACAGTAACTAGTTACATACCAGAAGTGACTCAAAATAACATGCACGATAACGGAAAGAAACAAAACAAACACCAGCACAGCCAAGTTTGATGGTATAGACCTATAACCAGCTTCTTGGGAGGCCGCGGAAGAGAATCACAAGTCTGAGGCTTGCGTGACCCACAGAGTTGAGTTCAAGGCCCTCCCAGACAATGTAGTAAGATCTCATCTAAAAACATGAGATAAAATGAAAGCCAGGGATATAGCTCACTGGGACAGACCTTGCCAAACATATTGAAGCTTCAGGTTCAGTCCCTAACATAGAAAATATGGATAATAAACAGACAGGGACGTGGTGGCACACATCTTTAATCCCAACACTTAATTGGAAGGCAGAGGCTTGTGGATTTCTTTGAGTTCAATGCCAGACTAGTTTATATAGAAAGTTCTAGGTCAGTTATATAGAGAGATTTTTGTCTCAAGGGGAAAAAAAGCTGGCTAGCTCACCTGTACAAAGAAATAGAAAAGACATAAATACATATTTGTAAATCTCAGGGAAAAATGCAAATCAAAGGTATGATGAGACATTACCACGTACCCATAAGGTTGGCTACTATCAAGACAAATGTAGAGATTACATGTATCAATTGCATTGTTTGAAACCCTTTTAGCCTGCTGATTCAAATGGAAAGATACAAGACCTATGGAAAATAGTATGGAAGCTCTTTCAAAATTAAAAATAGAGCTACCATATGCATGCATATACATGCACGTACATATGTGCTCATATACACAGTTATGGGCATACATATTTAGAAAGGTTACATTATGATCTAGAAGTAGCACCTACACTTCTATATGCAATGCAGGGCTACTTTGTGTAGTCAAGAACTGTAACTAACCTGAGTGTCCATCAAGAGATAAATGGGTAATGATCATGTGATACATATACAATCGAATATAATTCAGTCTTTAAAAAGTAGAAGTAATGGGGGGTGGAAAGATGGCTCAGTGGTTAAGAGTCATCAAGAGATAAATAGATAGTGATCATGTGATATATATACAATTGAATGTAATTCAGTCTTTAAAAATAGAAGAAGTAAGTGGGTAGAAAGATGGCTCAGTGGTTAAGAGCACTGACTGCTCTTCCAGAAATCCAGAGTTCAGTTCCCAGCAACCACATGGTGGCTCGCAACCATCTGTAATCAGATCTGATGCCCTCTTCTGATGTGTCTGAGGAAAGTGACAGTGTACCCAAATACTCAAAATAAATAAATCTTTAAAAAAAAAATAGAAGATTCTGCCATTTGGGGCAAAGCTAAGGAACACAGAAGACATTATGCTGAGTAATCAAAGAAATAGCAAAAAGCACCCCAGTCTGAGCCCACTTATACCTGAGTTATCTAAATTGCCAAATCAATACACTGAAAGATGCATGCATGCTAAACAAGCAAATGTTAGAAATCTGCTGTATAACATGGTATCTATAATCAACAATACTGGATTATGACCTTCCAAATTTGTTATAACTTAAATTCTAGGTTAAATATTCTAGCTACAAAATTTTAAAAATATCAACCAACTATTGTACAAATACAATTTTCCTTCCATGTACACTTTTATCATAAGCTACCATCAAAATAAAAAATTGTAAAAAAATCTATTCTTCATAATAATAAAATTATTTTCAATTTTTTATAATAACGTGTGTTCGGTATATATAATAGTGTTTATTTGACTAAAATTCCTGCCTTGTGAGCTTAAGTCTAGTACGATTTTTAAATGAAGAAAGTAAGATTGAGGGTAGTTACTTAACACACCTCAAATTATACCCTTAGAATATAATAATCGGCTTCTTACTTTAGGCTGCCCAATTGAAGATTACACCGGTCCACCCTTCTGTTAGCCACAGTGTAGTATAGAGGTGGGTGATCAGTGTTCATCCCTACAGTCTTTGAACTTTGTTAAAGCCGAAGAAACAAATAATTGGCAGCCAACTGATGTGAGAAAACATTTTTAAATGTTTTTAAACTGTTTTACATGTTTAAGATCACTAGCTAGACAGCAGTTCTCAACCTGTGAGTTGCTATGCCTTTAGTAAACTTCTATCTACAAAAATGTCAATTCATAACAGTAGCAAATTTACCATTATAGAGTAGCAATGAAACTAATTTGGTGGTTGGGGGGGAGGGGTCAAAGCATCACAGCATTAGAAGGGTTGAGAACCACTGACTAGAAGGTAACACTAACAGAGAAATCAACACTGACCTTTGTATCAGAATATTCATATCCTCCCCACAATATTATTCCTGCTGCTCCCAATGCAGCACTTTCACCAATTGTGTGCACTAAGTCCTCCTATAAAAGAGAAGGACCAGGAGAAGTTTTTGTCAAGTCATGTTAACTCATTAAGATTGTTTGTTATTTTTAAAAAAAAAAAAGTATAAAAGAACTGGAAAAGGCGATTTGAGCATTTTAGATTATCTGATAATATTCCAGTATGCCAGGAAATGCTGTAAATAATGAGGCTATAAAAATACATAGATTCTAATCCTTGATCTGGAGTTCTATAAAATATTGTTTAAGATAGACATATAAACATATAAAGACAATACAATGAAATAATATCCATATTTAGGAGAGAAATAAAGATATATGAATCCTTGTATATAAACAGAACCAACTGCAATGATAAATTATCTACTTAAGAGTATTAAGATAGTTCTGTTCCTAAACTCCATAGTGTGTTGAAGGAAAATAAACCACAGTGCCAGGGTGGGATACCTCATTATGTGCTCTCAGTCAGGAAGTCCCTAGAGGCCTTGTTAAATCAGCTCTTACCATCTCTCTTACCTACTTGAGGAGACCCTAGTGATAAACACAGCATGTATCTTGGTTATAGGATACAGAGAAATCAAGTGAGACTGAACTAGACGTTTTCTCCTGACTGCCTAGATTTTCTAGTCCCAGAGAATGCTGTACAAGCTACTGGTTCACCCATCTGTGAACCCTATAAATTATGAAACCAACATGCCAGGCAAGATGTGCCCACTATCTTTATGGAGATTACCAGCTGCTTTGCCTGATTGGATTTCAGGCTTGTTCCACAAAAACAAAATCCATGCATGTTGCTATAAACCTGGCCAAAAGACAGTATCTCTCTAATTGGTATTAAGACTTGATCAGCAGCTCAACAAGAGGGAGACCGTGTCTGGTACCAAAAACTAGCTAACTACTTGGTGACAAATGATAGTGAAGACTTGGTTAGTGGAAGAGAATCTTCCACCACTAATTTACTAAACCTTAGAAATCTTTAACAACCCATGCACATTTGTCTTTATACCCATACCTAAGTGTAGTTTTCACCCCTCATCCAAGAAACCTCTCTTTGCAACAGAGACCTTTATTACAACCACAGCCAACCAAAATGCAGAGCTGTGAATCCTTGTCCTAATAGATACCTCCACAACACAAACTCACCCCTAAGGCTCAGGGATCATTGTGGAAGAGGTAGTGGAAGGACTGTAGGAATCAGAGGATCAGGGAGCTTACTGTGAGATTATATCTCCTAACTGTAGCAGTCTGTACCCATGAAAACTTCACTGACCAAATGTAGATCGAAAAGGATGACTTCTCTCTGTAACAAAGACACTTACTTCAACCATAACTAACCGAATTGCAGAATTGTGGATCCCTATCCTAATATACATCAACAACACATCCCCACCCCTAATGCTCAGGGAACATTGAACAAAGATGACAGCAATAAACATGTTGAACTGGATGGAGGAAAGCCCATGAGGCCTCAACTCTACACAAAGAACTACCCAAAGGACAAGGCAACTGAAGAAAGCCGGGAAAAGGTGAGGGGACCTTCCCCACGGAAAAGCACAACAATTGCTTGTCCAGTGCCAAACATCAACCCTGAAAATAAACATATAGGTAGTTATACGGGCTGAAGAGGTTATACTTAGGAATATATGTATATATATAATACATACATACATAATATATACATATAATAATAATGAGTAAAAAAGGCTGCAAATTTGAAGGAGAGTGGGGAGGGTTAAGTAAAGGTATGTGGAAGTGTTTGGAGGTGAAAAAAGGAAAATGTAACCAAATTATAAATAATATTTTATATAAAAATATTTTAATATTTTATAATAAAAAAGTTTTAAACCCGCGATAAGGAAAATCAGACTCCATGAGGAAACTGAATAGTATTCTTTATATAATGTGGAACTTCCTTCTAAATATTTATACTTATATTCATAGACAAATGCTACTCCCAAGCTTGCCAGAGAAGCTTTATTTTCAGTGAAAGACTTTGTGAATCCAGTGATTCAAGCTGTTCGAGGTGCTGAGAGTACTCAGCCCTAAACATAACTGTTTCACCACCCCTCTAAGGTTCTCAATACAAATATGGATGAAGGCTGCAAAGTTCTACCTTTAAAGTGAGATATAGTCATTCCAAACACGTTATCTAAGCAGCTACAGTTGAGTTTACTGAACAAGCACAAGACTGGACCTGTCAACAGTGAATCATGAATGGGAAGAGCTCATGGACTCTACCCTCCTAACCATTTAACTATTAAGAAAGTCTAGGTGAGTTAGTCATTCATCGTCTCCAGTTGTAACCCAGAGATGAGTCCACCAGTTACCAATGGATAGTTCCAAACCCACAGTCCCATTGACAGCCCTTGTTAAAAAGTCAAGATCACAGAACAGAACAAAAGGACCTGAATGTGGAAAAGAGATTTGTAGAAGGGAACAACAGTCACAAGAAAAGGAAGGAAGTATGAGAGGGTAGGGAAGGTATGAGGGTAGTCAAAATGTATTATGTAATGTATAAAATTGTCAAAGAACAAATACTATCAATAGAAAAAGACTTGCTTATAGGTATTTATTGCTAGAATAGTACAAATTTGCAACTTTAGTAAGATATATTTTTGCAGTCATTAAAAAAAAACATTGGGTAGGGATGTCACGATGGTAGAGATCAAAGATAATAACTAGGAGTGATGGGAGTTGTTTTGTGAAAAATTAGAAGGCCCAACAAGTGCAATGATCATCCAAAAAAAGAGGAGGGAAGACATTAGAGTCATTTCTAATTTGGACATATAATTCTTAGCTACCTGTTGACAAATAATAGAAAGAGAAGAAAGAAGGCATTCAAATGACTTTTAAGTTGAGTGACTGAGTAGATTAGAAATTGAGGAGGAGGTTGTGTTCAGGGTTGTAGGCCAAAAACTAGAAGCAGAGTGATAGGGAAGGTAAGGTGAACAACAGAGGAAATGGTCTAAATGTTTTCCTCTCCCATGATGTATTAGAGACTCTTTGAAAAGCTGGGCACTCAAGGACCAGATGAGTAAATCTTCATGCCACAACCAAGCTTTCCTACACTCTGAAAAAGCTCCAATCATGTAAGCACTTAGCAAAAATAAGTGTCTCTTATTTGAAAGGCTTGGAACCTGAACGACTTCAAGTTTCTGACTTTCTCAGATTTTATCTTTAGTTTTGTGTGTATGTGGGTGGGGTGTGTGCACATGGGGAATTCCAGAAGAGGGTGTTGGGGCCTGTGGAGTTATGGTGACAGTCAGTTGTAAACTGCCTGATATAGATGCTGGGAATTAAACTCTGGTCTTCTGCAAGGGCTATATGAGCTCTAACTGCTGAAGCATCTCTCCCAATCCTACTCTCATACTTAAAATGTCAACTATAGGCTATCCCCTCTGAACTCTGCTTCATAAACCATATACTCTATTCATCAAAAGGTATACGGTAAATTAAAGCTATTAATAAGTTTAATGCTTTCCTGATGTGCATGCATTATTTGTCAACCAACAGTATAGATTATTTTTACCTGTTGTCTAAGAAACATAACTTTTCAATGGGAGCTTTCTTTCAAAGAAGTTTTTGTTGATTCTTTCAAATGTGCCCTGGCAAAAGTCTGGTCTTAAGTTTAAGTAATGCGTTACCATTTACATAGTAGAAGAATGAGTTCATCCCTTGTATTACCTTAAAAATTGCAGATCACAAAGACTAGTAAAAGGATCCCTAAGCAGAAATTCCCAAACCTAAAATGCTCCAAACTCTGAAACTGTTTGAACAGATCTGCTGCAACAAGAGAAATATTCTGCACCAGACCTCAGGTGTCTGGTTACAGTGAAAACATAGACACATTAAAACATTCTTAATTCACCATTTATTTTTAAGTGAATCCTTTAGCTTCTTGGATTATTAGTGTTGCTGTTAGTATTAATAACAGTATTATTGACCCTTCATAGTCATTAAATAATTTTGAATGGATAATTATAACCTCTAAAATTAGTTCTTTGAAATGCCCACCCTATTACACGCAATGTGTTTTAACCATGCTCCTTCCCCAACTGTCAGATCTCCCTTGTTCAATGTTGTGTCCTCCTTTTCTTTTTTAACCCATCAAGTACAATTTGTGCTCCCCATATACTCTGAGATGTGTGGCAATCAACTGGATCATGGTTAGCCTCCCAGGTGTTAGACTCTTCACAAAAACCAAACCTCCCTCTCTCCTAGGAGCTATAAGTAACTCAGCTCCTCATCTGGGGCTGAAACTTTGTGTCCACCTCCTCTCTAGAATTCTGTTTGGCTTTAGTTTATGTTGGTCTTGTGCATGCTGTCACAACCACTCTGAGTCCATAAGTGCAAACCCATAAGATGGCTCCTACTATTTTCCTGCTTCCTCTTCTGCAATGATCCCTGAGCCTTAGAAGTAGAAGTAATATATACCACTTAGGTTGAACATTCCATGGTCTCTTATTATTCTCTATACCTTAGCTAGGTGTGAGTCTCTGTATTAATCACCATCCAGTGCAAAAAGAAGCTCATTTTCTTTTTGCTGATTTAGTAGAATAGTAACAGTTCTACTAAATAATAGTAATAGTTCTTCACTAAGTCTTATGATCCATCTAGTTGAAGGTTCTTGATCCCAATAATGGTGTCAAGAATAGCTTTCATCTTGTGAAATAGGCCTTAAGTCTGACCATTAAGTGGTCAGTTGCCCATGATGTTGGTGTTAATATTGCACCAATGGGCTTCCTTGCCAGGCTGGTAGTTATTGTAGCTCAAATAGTCTTTTTGCCAAAAGAATTTGAAAAGGTGATATTTGAGAAATCTGTCAGTTGAAGGATCATTCTGTGAAAAGACTTTGGAAAGCAAGAGCTGTGCCTTAAAGTATTCAGAGAGGTGGCTTTTAAAACAATATTATTATTATTATTATTATTATTATTATTATTATTATTATTATTATTATTATTATTATTAAGTGTGTGTATGTGTGTGTGTGTGTGTGTGTGTGTGTGTGTGTGTGTGTGTAGATACACTGCAATCATGCATGTGTGCAGATTACAGAACAACTTTCAGGAGTTTTTTCTCTACTCCTCTTGTGGGTTATAGGTTGTCATGTCTGCAAAGCAAGGAAGTAATTTTACCTGTTGAACCTCCCACCTCTGGCCCAGATTGGCTTCTGAAATAAACACTTAGTCTACGTTGTACTTGAAATAGTATTAGAATTAATGGTGTAAAGTTATCCAAAGGCAAAGTAACTCTACATGCATGAACTTCTTAAGAATTAATATTGCCTGAAAATGTAGGTTTCTTTCTGGTACAGAAAGTAGTCCATCAAAAAAACTAAAGCAAAATCCAGGTAAAAGGGAATTCATGTTTGAGTCAAAGTGGAATTTTTTTTTTACCATAATGCTATAATTCTTTTTGTCCTTTATTGAATGAACCTACCATTTTGAATGACATTAGTAATCTTGTGATGCTAAAACTAGGTAGTCTAATCAATAACATATAATAAATATTAGGTTAACAGGTTTTATTCTGAAATCTTATAGGAATAGTTGCTTCTGCACTTAAGTGCCCTTACTGTAACATAGTGTTCTAAGGAAATGAACTCTAACAGTCTTATGTTTGTGTTAGTCATTGTAATAATGGAGCTGTTGGCACTCAGGTAGGGTTAGTAATTATCTCATGAATCTATCTGCCTAATGGTTACATCCATACAGCAACGCCCCAAGTGACAATCCAGTTGATGGTTGAGCACTTCTAGAATCTGCAAATTCATTATGTCTCAAGCAAGTTCACCAAAGAGTTCTAAACTTCATACTCGGTGCTAAAGCTGAAGATACCCCTGTCCTGGCTTCATTTCCCATTGCTGTGATAAGATATTCTGAGGAGAATAACTCATGAAACAATGTGGTTATTGTCATTCACAAGGTTAGGTTACAGCCCAGCATTTACAAAAAAGTCAAGATAGCAAGGACTGCAAGCAGCTAGTCACATTTGGTCACGAACAGACAAAGGTCGGATGTCTGCCTGCTTCCCGCTCGTCAGTTCACTTCTTCCTGTTTTATTCCATCCAGGATCCAAATCCAGGAAATGCTACATCCCATGTTAGTTCTTCCCACATCTACTAGCAGATTTAAGGCATTTCCCAACAGACATGACCACAGGGCAACCCAATTTAAACAATTCCTCACTGAGAATCTCTTCCCAGGGGATTCCCAGGGGATTGTGTCAAGTTGACAGTTACAACCAATTATCAAAATACCTATTTATATAAACTACTCACTCCATTGACACTGGTAACCCATACGGTGGACTCCTAAGAAACATTCAATAGAATCCATGCCATCCTTTCAGCAAATATAATACTGTATAATGAAAAGTTCATTTGATGAATACCTTAATCCCAAATCCCCAGTTTATACACTTCCAGTCTGGAAAACAACCAGAACCTTTACGATAAACTCTTGAGTTCTAAATGAGTTTGTTTCTTTGTTTGTTTGTTTGTTTGTGAGACTGGGTTTCTCTGTTGTAACACTGGCGATCTAAATTAGTTTCTTTTATCTTCTAAAACTCTAGATAGCATGTCTAATCAGTTGTATGGAATTTCAAAATTAAGTTGAATAAACATACTCCTTTAATATTAGAATAACATTTTAATGAGAAATAAATATCACCCAAAGGTTTCTTTCTAAATTTTACATACATTCTATTAACCCTACATTGTTTTTAATGTGACTTTTTTTTCTTACCTCTGACAGAGCTTCAATACTTTGCAAATAAAATGGTCTGGAAAAAATAAAAACTGGCAAAGCATAGTCCTTCCTAGCCTTTTCGGCAATTCTCAGGGCTTCTCTCACTCGAAAATGAACAAATTTCAGTGCATTTAAGTCTGATTTTAATATTTTACTCAAATATATGGAAGGATAAAGTGCTGCACTCTTTTCCCACAACCACATGAGCTGGTCATTGCGGAAAATTTCATCGTCTGGGCAGCTACCTGTGTAGAACTCTGGATTTATCCGGTAATCATAATTGTAGCAATCTGGATAGAGATAGAAGCCCCATAAACGCTTTGGTCTCATTTCTAACGCCAACGTGAGAGTGACGTTCATTAAACTTTTTCCAGCATTTTCAAATTCTTGCTGGGCAACTGTTCTCACTTTCGTTTCGGCCCAGTCAGGATGATGGTGGCGAGTGAAGGCTAGCGAGTGGTTTTTATATATTATTCTGCCGCCCCAATTCCTATCCCACTGGGGTCTCCAGCCTTCCCAGTCAATAACAGCAAGTCCTTCTGATCGCCACAAAGAGACAGCATCCGCAATGTCATTGGCACTTTTCCTGAGGTGCTCAGAGAGGTTCACATTCTGAGGTATTCCACCGTAGAAGGATGTTCCATCTTCAGAGAAATAAGGATAATATCCCAGTTCCTTTGGATAAAATACAGCAATAGTGGATCCACTCTGGGTTTCAAAGGGATTGGGAATGATGTTGAACGCTTGAAGATTCATATTTACATCGAAGTTATCTTTACAAAACAAAGTAGGGGCAGCCCAGAAAATGTTGAAAGGTTGGTTCTTGATCACGGGAGGCATTGCTGGTTTGAGAGCGGCTTGAGTCACCAGAACCAAGAGCACCAGTTCACCAAGCTGCGCCACCCACTGGCTACACATGGATTGTTGTTTTCAGCATGACACAAGTGTACTAAAAGCAAAAACAAACAATCACATGAAGAACTCAAATGCCTGGCAAGTTTTATAGTATAAATTAAATATTTTGAAAGACTTACAGGGTTTATTAACATACTTATTCACGGTGTCATCTGAACAAGAGAAGAGTGAGACTTTTGTTCCCTCCTTGAAATGTTGAAGGACACTTAATGAATACAGAATAGAAATTTCATACAAATCCTCTTCCATGTAAACACTATGTTCATCTATGCAAGCTTGCTTTTTTGTTCTGAATTTAACTTTCTATAATTCTGAGTAAATGACCCAACCCATCATACACCAGCAAGCCTTTAGTGTGAGGCCAACTAGTAAAGGGCATCTCAATACACTATTATATTTTTCTATTAAAGAAATTCCAAAAACACGGCCACTTGGAAATTAACAGATATAGGCACTTAGGCGAATATTATGTAGAACGAAAAGAAATGATATGTATTAACAAAAAGGAGTACAGTGTATAGAATTTGAAGTATACTGACCTCAAAGGTTTATTTGATTGTTTCCAAACACAGAAGAGTTCCCACAGGAACAGCATAGGATGACACAGAAACTAGAGATGCCATCAATCATCTGTTATTGATTGTAGAGTTCGCTAACATCCTTTCTTGGGCACATAAATGAACATTTAAAAAGTATTATTTCCTTAAGACCACTATTCTTCTATGAAAGAATTGGGCCATATTCTCAGCAGCTAAATTGCAAACAAAATTCAGCCTTTTAGTCACACACACACAGTCAGTTAAAACCAAAAACTGCCAAAGAATCTCACCAGAACATAGGGACTAAGGAGTGACACATCCCAGCCAATCAGAACATAGCCTGAAAGCAATATGGCTGAAACTAGCCAAGTTACTTTGGTATGTAGTGTACATATTTAACACTAAGGTATGCTGGTTAGTTTGGGCTGTTAACTTCACACAATCTAGAATCACCTGGTAAAAGAGTCTCTACTGGAAAAATATCTACATGGAAATTGGCCAGTGGATGTGTCTGTGAAGATTTTTTTTGTTTATTGGTGTAGGAGGAGCCAAACCATGGTAGGCCATACCATGTCATGGGTCGGGCCCTGACCTCTCCAAGAGTAAAGAAAAATAACGGAGCATTAAAAATGCAGACATTTGTTTCTCTGTGTTTGACTATGGATATGATGGGACTAGGGACTAGTTCCTGATGTGACATCCCAGAAATGACAGACTATGGCCTAGAATTGTCAGGTAAATAAATCCTTTGTTTCCGGTGTTGCTTTTGGTCAAGATACTTCATCGTAGCCAGAAATTAAACCAGAACATAAACATATTGCAGGTTTTCTTTGAAGTAGTCAAATTTTGTCTGTTTTTTAGGAGTTATACATTACTAAGTATATATCTTTTCTTATTTAACAAATGCTAGAAAAATACACCAACCAAAATCATATATAAATTCTAATAGCATAGCACCCAAAGTTTGTGAAGAAGGAGAGGAGGAGGGGGAGAAAGAAGAGGAGGAGGAGGAGGGGGGAGGGAGGAGGAGGAGGGGGAGAAGGAGGAGGAAGAAAGAAAGAAAGAGAAAGAAAGAAAGGAAGGAAGGAAGAAAGAAAGAAAGAAAGAAAGAAAGAAAGAAGGAAGGAAGGAAAGAAAACTTAAAAAAAAAAGGGCTTTCTATACAGTCACTTTCCAAATCAGAGGCTATCAGTAGCTTACTCTCAAATATTCTGGATTTTACTGAGATGACAGACTTCATGGACTTTGTATTGTGATACCAGATGGAACCGTAAGTCACCACATATGGCTCCTTACCCATCACTCTACTCCATCTATAGGATCTTAATGTGAATGTGAATGGGTCCGCCCTATAGAAGAGGGAGGAGTCAACATTCTCCATCTTTACTGTTCAGGGGAAGTAAGTATACTCACTCTACATAGATAGAGTGCTTCACTTTCCTTATGTCCTATCTCCATACCAGTGTGTGCTTAAACACCCTTGGAATTAAATTTCGTTGCATGTCGCCTTGCATAAAACATGTTAGAGAAAAGGTGGCAAAAATATAAAAGATAGGCCTGGGGTTGGGGATTTAACTCAGTGGTAGCGTGCTTGCCTAGCATGCGCAAGGCCCTAGGTTCGGTCCCCAGCTCCGGAAAATAAATAAATAAATAAATAAATAAATAAATAAATAAATAAAAGATAGGCCTTAGTAAAATCCAATTTCAAGCTTCTTTTGTAGGGAATTTTAATCTTGTTTTCTGTATATATAAAGTAGTATGGACCCTATCTTTGTCACTAGCCTAGAGCTAATTTATTATTTTGGCCTTCTTTTGATTGGCAACAAACATTTTTCTAACAAAGGTCTAGTATAGTAACAAAATTATGTATTATTAGTTCCATGAGATTTTTTTCTTTTTCATTTAATGAAAAAAATCTCTATGGCTTTCTTACAAGCCATTTTTGTTCTTTATAGTGTGAAACACAGTTTGTTTTTTCCCTTTTATAGCACATGCCTGCACTTGAATGTATTGGCTCTGATATGTTTTCGACAGTGAACTGAGTCAAGGAATGTGAGGACAAAAACAACATTAGCTCCACATATTGCAAAAACGTTACAGATCTTTAAAGGTAAAACACAAAATTATAAAACAGAGAGAAAAATATTTACCACCTTGGCAAAGAAATGCCTCTCTATGTACAATATCAAAGATACAATGCATGAAAAAAGTCATTGATAAGGAGCTTCACTCATATAATTTTAAGCTGATCTTTTTTCTCTATGTATTTATATCATAGACTTTTTTTCATTTATTGGATAATTTTTATTTACATTTTAAATGTTTTCTCATTTCCTGATTTCCCCTCCAGAAAGCCACTATCACTACTCCCGCTGCTTCTATGAGGCTGCTCCCTCACTCACCCACCAACTCCCTCCCACCTCCCTACCCTGATATTCCCCTACACTGAGGCATCTAACCTTGACAGAACCAAGGGCCTCTCCTCACTCTGATGACAGACAAGGCTACATATGCGGATGGAGCCATAGGTACATCTCTGTGTACTCTAGGGATGGTGGTTTAGTCCCTGGAAGTTCTAGGGTGTCTGGTTGATTGATATTGTTGTTTTTCTTATGGGGTTTACAAACCCCTTCAGCCCCTTCAGTCCTTTCTCGAACTCCTCCACTGGAGACCCTGTTCTCAGTTCAATGGTTGGCTGTAAGCATCTGCTTCTATATTTGTCAGGCTCTGGCAGAGTCTCTCAGGAGACAGCTGTAACAGGCTCCTGCCAGCATGCACTTCTTGGTATCCACAATATTGTCTGGTTTTGGTGGCTGCATATGGGCTGGATCCCCAGGTGGGTCAGTCTCTGGATAGCCTTTCCTTCAGTGTCTGACCCATGCTTTGTTTCCATATTTCCTTCTGTGAGTATTTTTGTTCCCCATTCTAAGAATGTCTGAAGCATTCACACTATGATCTTCCTTCTTCTTGATCTTCATATGGTTTGTGAATTGTATCTTGGGTAATTCAAGCTTTTGGGCTAATATCCACTTATCAGACTATGTGTGTTCTTTTGTGATTGGGTTACCTTACTCAGGATGATATTTTCCAGTTCCATCCATTTGCCTAAGAATTTCATGAAGTCATTGGTTTGTTGTTGTTGTTGTTGTTGTTGTTGTTGTTTAGTACTCCATTGTGTAGATGTACCACATTTTCTGTATCCATTCCTCTGCTGAAGGACATCTGGGTTCTTTCCAGATTCTGGCTATTATAAATAAGGCTGCTATGAACATAGTGGAGCATGTGTCCTTGTTATATGTTGAAGAATCTTATGGGTATATGCCCAGGAGTGGTATAGCTGGGTCCTCAGGTAGTACTATGTCTAATTTTCTGAGGAACTTCTAGACTGATTTCCACAGTGGTTGTACCAGTCTGCAATCCCACCAACAATGAAGGAGTGGTCCTCTTTCTCCACATGCTAGGCAGCATCTGTTGTCACCTGAGTTTTTGAACTTAGCCATACTGACTGATGTTAGGTGGAATCTCAGGGTTGTTTTGGTTTGCATTTCCTTGTGGACTAAGAATGTTGAACATTTCTTTAGGTGCTTTTTGGCCATTTGATATTCCTCAGCTGAGAATTGTTTGTATAGCACTGTAGCACATTTTTTTAACCTGGTTATTTGATTCTCTGGAGTAAACTTCTTGAGTTCTTATATATATTGGATATTAGCCCTCTATAAGGTGTGGGATTGGTAAAGATCTTTTCCCAATCTGTTGGTTGCTGGTTTGTCTTTTTTTTTTTTTTTTTTTTGTTTTTTCTAAAACAAGGATACAAATTTATTCATAAATCTAATGTAATATTGTCACAGAAGAGACTCAAATAGAATAATTTCTTTTCTTTTTTTTTTATTAACTTGAGTATTTCTTATATACATTTCGAGTGTTATTCCCTTTCCCGGTTTCCGGGCAAACATCCCCTCCCCCCTCCTCTTCCTTATGGGTGTTCCCCTCCCCACCCCCCCCCCCTTGCCGCCTCCCCCAACAGTCTAGTTCACTGGGGTTCAGTCTTAGCAGGACCCAGGGCTTCCCCTTCCACTGGTGCTCTTACTAGGATATTCATTGCTACCTATGAGGTCAGAGTCCAGGGTCAGTCCATGTATAGTCTTTAGGTAGTGGCTTAGTCCCTGGAAGCACTGGTTGCTTGGCATTGTTGTACATATGGGGTCTCAAGCCCCTTCAAGCTCTTCCAGTTCTTTCTCTGATTCCTTCAACGGGGGTCCTATTCTCAGTTCAGTGGTTTGCTGCTGGCATTCGCCTCTGTATTTGCTGTATTCTGGCTGTGTCTCTCAGGAGAGATCTACGTCCGGCTCCTGTCGGTCTGCACTTCTTTGCTTCATCCATCTTGTCTAATTGGGTGGCTGTATATGTATGGGCCACATGTGGGGCAGGCTCCAAATGGGTGTTCCTTCAGTCTCTGTTTTAATCTTTGCCTCTCTATTCCCTGCCAAGGGTATTCTTGTTCCCCTTTTAAAGAAGGAGTGAAGCATTCACATTTTGATCATCCATCTTGAGTTTCATTTCTAGAACAAATGTTCAGGGTTTTTTCCCACAATTTTTATTGGATATTTTTAATTTACATTTCAAATGTTATCCCCTTTCCCCCACCTAACAACCCACCCTTTCCTGCCTCCTAGCCCTGAAATTTCCCTACACTAGGGGTCCAGCCTTGGCAGGACCAAGGGCTTCTCCTCCCTTTGGTACCCAACAAGACTACCTTCTGCTGTATATGCAGCTGGAGCCATGGGACCGTCCATGTGTACTTTTTGGATGATGGTTTAGTCCCTGAAACCTCTGGTTGGTTGGTATTGTTGTTCTTATAGGATTGAAAACCCCTTTAGCTCCTTCAATCCTTTCTCTAACTCCGCCAGTGGGGATCCCATTCTCATTTCAATGCTTGGCTGTGAACATTCCCCTCTGTATTTGTCTGGTAGAGCCTCTCAAGAGACAGCTATATCAGGCTCCTGTCAGCATGCTCATCTTGGCATCAGCAATATTGTCTGGGTATGCTGGCTGTATGTATATTGACTGGATACCCAGGAGGGGCAGTCTCTGAATAGACATTCCTTCAGTCTCTGCTCCAAACTTTATCTCCATATTCTCCTATAAATATTTTTGTTCCCCCTTCTAAGAAGGACTGAAACATCTCACACTTTGGTCATCCTTCTTCTTGAGTTTCATGGAGTTTGTGGATTGTATCTTGGGTAATTCAAGCTGTTGAGCTAATATACACTTATCAGTGAGTGCGCACCATGCGTGCTTTTTATGATTGAATTACCTCACTCAGGATGATATTTTCAAGTTCCATCACTTGCCTATGAATTTCATGATGTTTTGATAGCTAAGTAGTACTTCATTGTGTAAATGTACCATGTTTTCTGTATTCATTCCTCCATTGAAGGACATCTGGGTTCTTTCCAGATTCTGGCTATTATAAATAAAGCTGCTATGAACATAGTGGAGCATGTGTCCTTGTTATATTTTGGAGCATCATTTGGGTATATGCCCAGGAGAGGTACAGCTGGGTCATCAAGTAATACTATGTCCAATTTTTTGAAGAACCTCCACATTGATTTCCACAGTGATTGTACCAGCTTGCAGTCTGATCAACAATGGAGGAGTGTTCCTCTTTCCCCACATCCTAGACAGCATCTGTTGTCACCTGAGTTTTTGAACTTAGCCTTTTTGACTGGTGTGAGGTGGAATCTCAAGGTTGTTTTGATTTGCATTTCCTTGATGACTAAAGATGTTGAACATTTCTTTAGGTACTTCTCAGTCATTCAATCAATATTCCTCAGTTGAGAATTCTTTGTTTAGCTTGTACCCCATATTTGAATAGGGTTATTTGATTCTCTTAAGCATAACTTCTTGAGTTCTTTGTATACATTGAATAATAGCCCTGTGTCCATGTGTTCCAGGCTCTTAACTATTTTCTCTTCTATTAGTTTCAGTATATCTGGTTTTATGTGGAGGTCCTTCATCCAATTGGATTTGAGCTTTGCACAAGACTATAAGAATGGATCAATTTGCATTCTTCTACATGCTGATAGCCAGTTGAACCAGCACCATTTGTTTAAAATTCTGTCTTTCCCCCCCAGTATTTCTTTTATTGTTGAGGATAGTTTTCACTATCTTGGGTTTTTTGTTCTTCCAAATGAATTTGAAAATTGCTCTTTCTAACTCTGTGAAGAATTGACTTGGGATTTTGATGGTGGTTTGCACTGAATCCGTAGTTTGCTTTCAACAAGAAGGCCATTTTTATATTGGTCCTGCCAATCCATGAGCATGGGAGATCTTTCCATCTTCTAAGAAATTCTTCAATTTCTTTCTTCAGAGACTTGAAGTTCTTGTACAGATCTTTCGTTTACTTGGTTAGAGTCACACCAGGTATTTTATGTTATTTGTGACTATTGGAAAGGGTATCATTACCCTAATTTCTTTTTCAGATTGTTTATCCTTTGAGTAGAAGAAAGTTACTGATTTGTTTGAGTTAATTTTATACCCCGACACTTTGCTGAAGTTGTTTATCAGCTGTAGGAGATCTCTGGTGAAACTTTTGATGTTGCTTAAGTATACTATCATATCATCTGCTAATAGTGATATTTTGACTTCTTTTTTTCCAATCTGTATCCCTTTGACCTCTTTTTGTTGTCTAATCGCTCTGGCTAGGACTTCAAGTACTATATTGTGTAGGTAGGAAGAGAGACTGGGCAGCCTTGTCTAGTACCTGATTTTAATGAGATTGCAAGTTTCTCTCCATTTAGCTTGATATTGGCTACTGGTTTGCTGTATATTGTTTTCATTATGTTTATGTATGGGCCTTGAATTTCTGATCTTCCCAAGACTTTCAACATGAAAGGGTGTTGAATTTTGTCAAATGCTTTCTCAGCATCTAATGCAATGATCATGTTGTTTTTTATTTTGAGTTTGTTTATATAGAATATTTTGTTGGTAGATTTCCATATATTGAACCATCTCAGCATCCCTGGGATGAAGCCTACCTGATCATGATGGATGATCATTTTGATGTGTTCTTTGATTCAGTCTGAGAGAATCTTATTGAATATTTTGGCATCACCATTCTTTAAAAATTGGTCTGAAGTACATTTTATTTATTGGGTCTGTGTGGTTTAGGTATAAATGTAATTATGACTTCATAGAACAAATCGAATAGTGTTCTTTCTGTTTCTATTTTCTGGAATAATTTGGAGAGTATTGGTATTAGGTCTTCTATGAAAGTCCAATAGATTTCAGCATTAAACCCATCTAGTCCTGAGGTTTTTTTGGTTGGGAAACTTAATGACTGCTTCTATTTCTTTAGGGGTTGTGGGACTGTTTAGATGGTTTATCTGATCCTGATTTAAATTTGGTATGTGATATCTATCTAGAAAAATGTCCATTTCATCCAGACTTTCCAGTTTTATTGAGTATAGGCTGTTGTAACAGGAGCTGATGATGTTTTAGAATTTCCTCAGTTTCTATTATTATGACTCACTTTTCTTTTTTGATTTTGTGCCTTCTGGTTAATCTGAGTAAGGGTTTATCTACCTTTTTGATTTTTTCAAAAACCAGCTCCTCGTTCTGTTGATTCTTTGTGTAGTTCTTTTTGTTTCTACTGGGTTGATTTCATCCCTGACCTTGATTATTTCCTGCCATCTACTCCTTTTGAGTGTATTTTCTTCTTTTTGTTCTAGGGCTTTCGGGTGTGCTGTCAAGATACTAGTGTATGCTCTCTCCAGTTTCTTTTTGAAGGCACTCAGACTATGAGTTTTCCTCTTAGCACTGCTTTCCCAAACTGTGTCCCACTAAGTTTGGGTATGTTGTACCTTCATTGCCAATAAATTCTAAAAAAATCTTTAATTTCTTTCTTTATTTCTTCTTTGACCAAGTTATCATCAAGTAGTGAGTTGCTCAACTTCCAGGTGTAAGTGGGCTTTCTGATGTTTTTGTTGTTAATGAAGACCAGCCTTAGTCTATGGTGATCAGTTAGATGCATGAGATTATTTCTATCTTCCTGTATCTGTTGAGGCCTGTTTTGTAACTGGTTATATGGTCAATTCTGGAGAAGATATTATGAGGTGCTGAGTAGAAGGTATATTCTTTTGTTTTAGGATGAAATGTTCTATAGATATCTGGTAAATCCATTTGGTTAATAACTTCTATTAGTTTTTCTGTGTCTCTGTTAATTTCTGTTTACATGAACTGTCCATTGATTAGAGTGGGGTGTCTTCCACTATTATTATGTGAGGTGCAATGTGTGCTTTGAGCTTTAGCAAGATTTCTTTTATGAATGTAGGTGCATTTGAAACATAGACATTCAGAATTCAGAGTTCATCTTGGTGGATTTTTCCTTTGATTTTAAAGGGTCCTTCCTTATCTTTTTTGATAACATTTGGTTGAAATTCGATTTTACTAAATATTAGAACGACTACTCCAGCTTGTTTCTTGGGACCATTTGCTTGGAAAATTTTTTTACCAGCCTTTTTCTCTGAGGAAATGTCTTTCTTTGTCACTGAGGTGCATTTCCTATATGCAGCAAAATTCTGGGTCCTGTTTACGTATTCAGACTTCATCTATGTCTTTTTATGGGAATTAAGTCCACTGACATTGAGAGATATTAGGGACCAATGACTATTGCTTCCTGTTATTTTTGTTGTTAGAGGTGGAAGTATGATTGTGTGACTATCTTCTTTTGGGTTCATTGTAAGAAGATTACTTTTTTGCTTTTTCTAGGCTGTAGTTTCCCTCCTGGTGTTGGAATTTTCCATCTATTATTCTCTGTAGGGATGGACTTGTGGAAATTTATTGCATAAATTGGGTTTTGTCCTGGAGTATCTTGGTTTCTCCATCTATGTTAATTGAAAGTTTTGCTGCACATAGTAGCCTGGACTGACATTTTTGTTCCCTTAGAATCTGTATGACATCTGCCCAGGGTCTTCTGGCTTTCATAGTCTCTGGTGAGAAGTCAGGTGTAATTCTAATAGGTCAGCCTTTATATGTTACTTGACCTTTTTCCCTTACTGCTTTTAATGTTTTTCTTTATTTAATGCATTTGGTGTTTTGACTATTATGTGATGGGAAGAATTTCTTTTCTGGTCCAATCTATTTGGAGTTCTGTAGGCTTCTTGCATTTTTAGGGTCATCTCTTTCTTTAGGTTAGGGAAGTTTTCTTCTATAATTTTGTTGAAGATATTTACTGGCCCTTTAAGTTGGGGATCTTCGCTTTCTTCTATATCTATTATCCTTAGGTTTGGTCTTCTCATTGTGTCCTAGATTTCCTGGATGTTTTGGGTTAGGAGTTTGTTTTTTTTTTTTATCATTTTGCATTTTCTTTGACTGCTGTGTAAATGTTTTCCATGGTTTCTACTGCCCCTGAGATTCTTCTATCTCTTGTATTCTGTTGTTGATGCTTGTGTCTATGACCCCTGATCTCTTTCTTAGGTTTTCTATCTCCAGGATTGTCTCCTTTTGTGATTTCTTTATTATTTCTATTTCCATTTTTAAATCCTGGATTTGTTCAGTTTCTTCACCTGTTTGGTTGTGTTTTCCTGTAATTCTTTAAGGGACTTTTGTGTTTCTTCTCGAAGGGCTTCTTTCTGTTTACCTATGCTGTCCTGTATTTCTTTGAGGGAGTTATTTATGTCCTTCTTAATTTCCTCTAACATCATCATGATGTTAAATCTGAATCTTGCTTTTCCAGTGTGTTGAGCATCCAGGACTTGCTGTGGTAGCAGAACTGGGTTCTGAAGATGCCAAGTGGTTCATGCACTTGACTCTCGCCATCTGGTTGTCTCAGGTGTTACCTAGCCTTGCTGTCACTGACAGTGGCTAGACTTTCGTGTAAGTCTGTGTGTCAGCACTCCTGGCAGAACAGCTCTCTCCCGGCCAGATTTGGGTCCCAAAGTTGTGGCACAGGGTCAGCTCTGGGCTCAGATGAAAACCGGAAGGGTCCGGTCCCAGACTGCTTCTTGATTCCTGTGTCCTGAGGGCTCTGGTGGGTCCCTCAGAGTAGAGTGGTGGTCTTACCTGAGCTCTCAGCTATGTTAGTACTTCTGGGAGACCAGCTCTTTCCCTGTTGGATCTGGGTACAGAGAGCCGTGGCACAGGGTAAGCTCTGGGTGCAGACCGAATCCGGAAGGATCCTGTCCCAGACTCCTCTTTGGTTCCTGTGTCCTGAGGGCTCCAGAGAGTTCCTCTGAGCAGAAGTGGTGGTCTTACCTGTACTCTTGGGTGTGTTAGCCCTCCTGGGAGACTAGCTCTCTCCCAGAGGGATCTGGGTACCAAGAGCTGTGGCACTGGGTCAGCTCCGAGCACGGACAGAAACCAGAAGGATCCTGTCCTAGACTCTAAGCCGATCCTAAAGAGCTTAAGAACACAGTGATGAACTGGCAGCTCACTGGGGAAAGTGTGTTTTACGTTATGTGTATGAGTTTTTGGCTGCCTGTATAACTGTGTACCCTTTGCATTCCTGATGCCATTGCTGGTCAGCAGAGGATTTCAAGTCGTCCAGGACAGATGTTGCAGATTGCTGAGGTAGAAGTCAAACTCAGAACCCTGGAAAAAAGCTTAACTACTGGGCAATCTCTCCAACCCCTACAAAAAAATAAAGTATTTGTCTTATGTACGTGATAGCTGAATTCAATCCCTCCCCAACAAAAGGCTAAATTAAGTGTCATACTCTTGTAATTCCAGCCCTGAAAAGGCTGGGACAGATAGATCCCTGGGCCATTCTACACAAACAGCGTTGCCTACTTGGTCTAGGCTAATAAGAGACCTGATTCAAAAGCCATGTGGAAGGCACATGAGGTCCAGCACCTGATGCGATTCTCTGGCTGTCACCGATTCATAGACAGGCATGTACACGAACAACACAGAGTCTGACTGACAGCAATCTAGAAATTCAGAGTATACTGCAGATGAGCAGGACACGTGTTAGCTAATCTGAAGTCTCAGGTTCAGTCATCCATGAGGAAGCTGAAGTTAATTCTTTATAAATACACTCGTGTTCGTGGAACGTTAACCATTGGCGAGCACTGGATCCAGATCAGTGGAAGGCTTTGCCATTTCCATTCCACGTTCCTGTCAATAACACACAATTCCCTCAGGACTTCATCTGCTTCCCACACTAATTAATTTTCCCTCTTTAGCAAGTCTTGTGAGAGCCTTCCACAAAAGGCTATCTTTTACATGCCATGAAACTATGATAATGTATAAAATTAAGATTGAGTTTAAAATTGCATTAAAATTCACAACTTTAAGTTAATAAATGTGTGTATGCTTATATATATATATATATATATCTTTTACTGTACTGCAGGCAAAGATGAATTTTTCTCTTGCAGGGGCTTTTGTTTGCACATAATTTATCTGAACTGAAGACAGGAAACAGTGACGGAACAAAAGAGTTTTGATCATGATTTTAATTTTTTTTTAAAGTATTTAGCTTTGAGGATCTTTTCTTTTTATTGGCTATTTTATTTATTTACATTTCAAATGTTGTCCCCCTTCCCTGTTTCCCCTCTGCAAACTCCCTCACCCCTTCACCCTACCATCTCTGGGGGTGCTCCCCAATTCATTCCTGCCTCTTCAACCTAGCAAACATGGGTCATCGAGCCTCCACAGGACCAAGGGGTTCCCCTCCCATTGACACCACACAAAGCCATCCTCTGCTCCATATACAGCTGGAGCCATGGGTCCCTCCCTGTGTGCTCTCTGTTTGGTGCTTTAGTCCCTGGAAGTTTGGGGAGGGGGGTGTTGGTTGGTTGATTTTGTTGTTCTTCCTATGGGGTTGCAAACCTCTTCAGCTCCTTCAGTCCTTCCCCTAGTTCTTCTATTGGGGACCCCATGCTCATTCTGATGGTTGGCTGTGAGAATCATGATGGAAGTTTTGATCTGAATGTTTTAATGATTTTGATTTTTAGAGAGAGAAGGAAGTTCATAGAGAGCAAAAAACAAAAAATGATGAATGGATCCTACAAACCATTGGGCTTAAGGTTGCCTGTATTTCCAGTTTTTGATGGAAAAAAAGTCAAATCAGTTCAAATTTAGTTAAGTTTTCATACTAAGAGAAAAGTAAGAAATTTTCAGGAAGGGATACCTGGTACCTGGGTGGCCTATGACATTTCTGTTTGGCTTCCTGCTTCACAACCACAGGATTGTGGTTGATGATTCACAAATGAAGCGACATCATGGGAATGTCCTTCTGCTTATTTCCTGGCCTCTGAAAATGTAAAAATAAAAAAGGGAAAAAATAAAACCATCACTTTTAGATGTTATTTCTGATTTTTAAAAAATTAAAGTATTCTGTGAATTGTAAATTAATAGGCTAGCCTAACAGAGAGCTGGATGTAAAATCAATATAGTGAAGTCGGATGAGTTGATAAGGTTGCCGACGTGATTATAGAGGAAAAACAGTTGAACAAAATACTCAAAACTTGTGTGAGATCCCTATGGATGACATGAATTAATCTTTATCAAAATGGAGTCTTGACATCTCCACCCATGTCTGCCATTCTTTGACTACATGGGCCCATCTTTATTAATTTACAACATTTTCCAGAACAGCCAGCGGAGGAAGACTGGAGATTAAGGATATTTTTATGGGTTCTTCCTTAGCCGGCTCCACCCCCGTGATAGAAGTGAGAGTAGACCTCATGTATAACTCAGGTCACATTATTGTGCATAAGGAAAAAAAGACATTTAAAGTCTCACATGAGTTTACTGATAAGGAGAAGGTAAACATTCACCGGTAGCCCAGATTTAGTCAGTGGCACTTGGATTCAACACAACTCAATAAACATTCATTGGCAATTTGTCTCAGTCATGGCAATGTGTTTAATGTGAAAAATATACAGACATCATTTCCCGAACATCAAGATCAGTCATGTGGGGGTATATGCATATACACATCACATGTATATGTCTATATACAGAAATAGCAACCGTGAGGCAGAGAAATACATGCCCCATATAAGATACCTGAAAAGAGGAAATAAGTGCTGTGGTTTTGTTTTTGTTCTTTTGGTTTGGTTTGGTTTTTGGTTGGTTGGTTGGTTTTGTTGTTGTTGTTGTTGTTGTTTGCTTAAAAATGAGAAAAAACCTAATGCATTATAAAATCAAGTAAATAAAGAAATATAAAAACAAAATTAATATTAATAGTATTCTCCTCCTCACTCAAATACATTTAACATGCATCCTTAAAGGCTTTTCTCTGTGTTTTTCTCTCATCTACGGACGTCTGGGTCATAGTTGAGACTCCTTGGTGTCCAGATGGTTTATATAGTTCCTTTGTAGAGCACAGCCCTGACGCAAATGTGGTCTGATGACTGTGGAAACTAAGCACGAGACAAAACCTTGGAGGAATATCCTCCCAGGCAAAACAAGGCCACGTGGGCAGGAAGGGAGGAAGGAAGAACTCAGATAAGCTGATAAAAGATGCTGTTTGCAGAGACGTGTGGAAGGAAGAACTCACAAAAGATACTATTTTTCTTTCAAATTCTGCTCGCAATGCTATCTCTAGTAGATAGCTAAACAATATATAAGCAGCAGTAGGCAAAATAAAAACTTTTTATTGTTGAAGTGAACCAGCCTCTGTGCTTCTGTCCACCACGGCCCTTCCTCTCCAGGTCCCTGTGATACTCACAGCTGTTCTGACAGATGCATCTGTTAGATGAGGGAGTAGTCCCTGGAATTGAAGACTTGTGGAACTGAGAAATACCACATTTCACAGCTACTTGGGGAGGATACATGAAGAAACCCTATCTCAAGAAAACAAAACAATTAAAAAAAAAAAAACCTTCCTTTTCCCTTAAGATTCTCAATATAGGGCTGAAGAGATGGCTCAGTGGTTAAGAGCACTGACTGCTCTTCCAGAGGTCCTGAGTTCAATTCCCAGCAACCACATGGTGGCTCACAACCATCTGTAATGGGATCTGATGCCCTCTTCTGGTGTGTCTGAAAACAGCTATAATGTACTATACTCATATACACAA